>NW_012267313.1:982243-1055457 GCF_000151885.1 Dipodomys ordii | reverse complement strand
TGCAACAATGAGATGTACAAGTCATTATGTCAAAAACGAACTTTACAACTTTGGTGGGGTGGGGAGGAGGATTGGGTGGGGGGTGGGGGAGGGAGAGTATGAGAAGGGATGGGAAGGGGAAACAAAGGAGGAGGCTACAATGCTTGATAAGAAATGTACTCATTATCTTGTCCATGTAATTGTAACCCCTCTGTACGGTATGTTCACAATAAAAATAAAGAACATAGAAAAAAAAAGAAAACTCCAGTCACTTATTTCAATCAAATGCTGTTGATATTTGGAAATGATAGCTTAATAGAATTACAATGGAACCCAAATGACATCAGGGTACCCACATTACAGATATAATTTATGCATCTACTTCAAGTATGTGACAAAGTTGCACTAAAAATTCTGCTACTTGCTCATGGTTAATGCAAGTATGATTTTCATAATCACATCTCCTTTCCTCTAGTACTATATTATTATTGCTTCACTCTGAATCTTCTGCTTATTTTCCAGGGGTAAAAAGGTAGGTCACACACACACACACACACACACACACACACACACACACACACACACACATGCTTCTTTTCATAAATATAGTCAATGGTCTCTTACAAACAAAAATGTCTATTACTGTTGAACAGTTTTAATTTCTTGAGAAGAAAGGTACAAGAAAGAATAAAGAGGATTGAGTTTACATTTAATCTGAAACTTCAGGGCAGTAAAACAAGTTTCTTGTTAGCATAATTTGGAAGCACTTTCCTTAATAAAGAAGGAAATATAGACACAAAATTGAAGAAAAGATGAAACAGACTCTTGGAATAATGAACTCTTAAGTCAACACAATGAGAATTATTTAATTAACTAGACACTATCTTACTTACTCTTAATATAAAAGACATTTATCTTGTTAAGAAAGTCAAAGATAAAGGCCAGAACTGAGCAAGTCTTAATGAAAGAAGAGTGTGACCTTTGAATATATAATATAGAATCTTCTTTCCAAAACAGTGATTTCAGTTTACTACATGCTCTACACTTACTAGAGTGTGTACACACACACACACACACACACACACACACACACACACATATATATATACTTTCAGTGCTTAACTTTATCTCCTGACCTTTTCTTCTCATATCACCATCATTGTCTTTGCAAATTTCATAGGCACGGAAATGAGATTTTTTCACTCTACCAAGTTAATTTTAGCTACATCTCAACAAAATCTTCAGACTTGCTGCTTTCATGTAATTATGGTAAGACAGCAAAGAAATTCTCATTGATGTAACATGTATGTGAAAACACAAATACTTTAACTAATGCATTTGATCCCATTAATCAAAATTCAGTTACATAGATACAATAACATTTTCCTCATTAGTTGTTTTGCTTATACAGTTAGGCTGACAGGTCCATTCATTTAATATCTTCAACTAGACAAGGTAGTCAATTTTACTTTACTCTGCTATTTAATTAGGATGACTAGACAATATCCCCCAAGCTTCATATTCAATTTTGTAAGAGAATATTCCTATGTGAATATGGATCTCAGGCTAAGTACATTTTTTCTAAATCAAATAGTATGCATTAGTGAAAACATATGCCTGTAACTGAACACAAATATTAGATTGAGGCCACTAAAGTCCCTATGTGCTTCAATTTAGCTTCCTTAATACATTTTAAGACATTATCTTCTATTTTATTGGTGAAAACATGAATTTGAAGATTAAAAGTATTGTGGAATAGGTTGGTTCTCAGCTGGTTCTAAGAGGCACCATTGGATTGCATCACTGCTCAATTAAAAAAAATCAATGGCTATGTGACTACAAAATAACTTCATTCAGAATTTCACAGAAACTAGACTATGGTTTGGGTAAAAATATTTTGTTGGTTCAAACCAAAATTTAACTTAGCAAAGAAGAACAATGAATGAATGTGGGAAAGAAATAACAATGTTTAGATATGGGAAGGAAATAACATATTTTCTATTTTAAGGTGACACATTTAGCATACTGAGATGAACATCTAGTTGAAATGGACAAGTTTTTTTTCAGATGTAAATTGCAAAAACACTCAGAAGAGTTTTTTCCAAAAATAAAATAAAATAATGCATACCAGAAACCACAGATGAAATCAGTCAAAGGTTTGTACTTCAAATAACAGTTGCTATAATTCAAATTCAAAACATCTTATGATACCCTCACTGTGATGGCAGTAAGAGAAGTTTTTGGATAAGTGATTAAGTCATGAGGGAAGTGCTTCATAACTCATACAAGTACTGATGCAATTGACACCCTTATAAAAGAGGTTTCATGGACTTTGCCCCTTCTGTCGCATGAGTACATGGCAAAAAGTCTCAAACTAAGGAACAGAGAACAGGATCCCACTGAATCTTCTCATAACTTCATCTTGAAATTCCCATCCTCTAAAACTGTAAGAAATAAGTTTAGGTGTTTAAAATTTCCCAGTCTAATGTATTTTTGGTGGGTCCGGTTTGTGGGCCTGAACTCTGAGCCTGGGCACTGTCCCTCAGCTCTTTAGCTCAAGGCTAGCACTCTACCACCTGAGCCACAGCACCACTTCTGGCTTTTTTTCTTTTTGCTTATGTGGTGTTGAGGAATCGAACCGAGGGCCTCATGCATGCAAGACAAGCACTCTACCACTGAGCCACCTTCCCAGCTGTAATGTATTTTTTTAATCTTAATTTTATTGTCAAGGTGATGTACAGAAGGGGTACAGTTACATAATAAAAATGGTCTATGATAGTATCCAACTCAAGTTTCTATATGTAAATGTTACATAACCTTATCCTTTATCTAAATAATTTTCATGATATTTAAATGGTTAAAAGCTAAGAAAGAGATAAATAATTTGACTCATTTTACCAAGGACATATAGCACTCATACCAAACCTGACAACATGCAAAAAAATTATGAAACAGTAACCTTCCTAAATGAATATATGTATACCTTAAATTAAATGTTAGTAAATCAGACATGGAGATGTATTTTAAAAATTCAAACATCAGGACTAAATTTGGTTTAATCCCAGGAATACAAAGATGGTTCAATACCAGAAAAATCAATCATTGTTTGTATTAAAAACAGAAACTAAATAGTATAAAGATATAAGATAAATTTTAACATCTGATTTTTTTTTAGTCTTAGAAAACTAGAAATAAAAAAGAAAATCTAGCTTAATATCAGTAGGTATAGTACATACTTGAAATCCTAGTGCTCAGAGGCTGAGGAAGAAAAATGGAGAAATCAAGGCAAATCTGTACTACACACTGAGAACCTGTATCCAATAAAACAATAGGAAAAAAAGAGAAGAAATTGAAGAAAAAGAAAGAGGAGGGGGTGGAGAAGAAAAACACTACTATTAGTAGTTGTTGTTACTAGTGTAAACATGTAAGCACTATACTTAGTGGATAAAATACAACTAGAATACCTACAATAAGGAGTTATATAAGAAATTATCATTGTCTATGCTGTGCTTATTTACCATCCTTATATAATCAAGATTAGAAAAATGAGATATCTAGATTTGGAACAAAGATATGAAATCATTATTATAAATAATATTATCATTTATCCAAAAATCAAATAAAATCATCTCATAAATTGTTAGAGTTCACTTGAAAGTTCACCAGTGTAGCTAAATAGAAATTAGAGATTAGCAAACATATGTTTCAAAATACATTTTTAAAAGAGTGGTATAGATTGTTTGTGGCCAAAAAGATATGTTAAATAAATAAATAAGATTATCTATAAAGATGCACCTTAGCCTGTCGCTGGTGGCTGCCTGTAATCCTAACTACTCAGGAAGCTGAGATCTGAAGATTGCTATTCAAAGCCAGCACCTGGCAGGAAAGTCTGTAAGACTCTTTATCTTCAATAAACCACTAGAAAACTGGAATTGGCACTGTGGTTCAAGTGGCAGAGCTCTATCCTTGAGCTGAAGAGCTAAGGGACATGCCCATGCCCAGAGTTCAAGCCCCACAAACAACAAAAAGATGAACCTCAAATTAAACATTGTTTCTACTTCGCACAAAGAATCAGGATTGAAAATGATAGCAAAATGAGATAGCAATCAAATCTCTAATATTTGTTTTTATAGCCTGGGTGTATTTATTAGTTGAGCTACTGAAAATAAATAGATGAAAAATATCCAAAAGACAGCTTCAACTGGTTCTAAATTTATTTAAATAGTTTCACATTATCACTTAAAATCTGATTTGTTACTTAATCCAAGGTTGGCATCAAGACATAAGTTAGCCTGACTGCCGAAAATGCTTTATTGTATTCATAAACCTGTATTTATGCAACTGATTTATTAAAGATTTTAAATTTCAATAAATGAAATTTAAGAATATGAAAGACAAACATTAAGGTATTTTATATTTGTGTGTGTGCATACACACATATGTCTAAATATATACTTTTCCCCACCAGTTTATAATAAACTGGCCATAAATTTACATTAATGAAATGGCTTCAGTGTAAAACACAATTGTAAGTTATTATTCAAGATTATAAACAACTATGCTTTCCATACTATTTCTTAGAAAAGACTCCTATGTCACTGACCTTATCTTTCAGGGATACTGAACATCTGGCAACCAGGTTCCTTTGTGTTCTTTTCCAAGGCTCCAAGAAATTCAGCATGATGGACATCTGCTCCCAAATGAAACATTTGCCTTAAAAATAATATGAAAATTCTTGAAGATTTGTTCAAGTATTAAATGTAGATATCTGGTTCATTTATAGACACCACAAAACTTAAGGTCAGGAATAACCATACAGTTTGCTTCAAATTATACATATTTTATACATCCAATGTGAGGAGAAAAGAATGCATACAAACTGCTCTTACCAACTCAGCATTTCTAATAATATTGCATAATAAGTTTGGTTTTGAATAACAAAACCCAGTCTATTGAGAAACAATTTATTTTCTTTGTTCAGAGCTGTTAAGGTCTTAGAGATTTCTATTTAGATTCCTTGACATTATAATATCTATTTTAGTATTTACTATAACTATAAAACCCTTGTTAATATTTATTCACATCTTCTCTAATTGAAGTAGTTTTATTCATATTCCCACTTAACATAATAAGAAAGAGAAAATTCCAACAACAAACAGTCATGTATAAGAAATTCCAGGAGGTATACACGTACTTGAGTTATAGAAAATATTTTTGTTGAGAAAGAGTAAGTCTTTTTATTGAGAAAGTTAATATCAGTGGATATTGAGTATGGATGGGCCAAATGTGTTTAGAGATGTTCAACTCTAAACTTCAGGTCATTACTGATCTGAAGGGTTTTCTCACCTTCCCAATTTTTCAAAGATGTTTGTGAACAGTGCCTTATAACTATATAAGGCATGTGTTGACTTTTTGAGCTTTTTCCAAAAATATCCTCAGATACCAAATTTCCTAAGAAACATCAGACAAGCAAGTAATTCCACTGTACATCTAACAATCCTCCACCAACCATAACTCTACCAAAAACAAAAAACCTTGACAGTTCTAGAGGTTCTCAGGTTATAGATGCTATTCACAAGCAGACTGTGCAATTCTTATCTCACCAACCTTCCTAGCGCACAAAAGAAACACCTCCACAGGACAGAACCTGCAAAACTAACATAGAAAGACTAGTAGAGAAACACACCTTCAGGATCCAAGATTCTAGCTCAGAATTAACCTCCTAAAGAGTTCGGCACTCACCCTTTTTGTGCGTGTTTTTTATTTTTTGACTTTGCTTTCATCCAGTACTCTAAAGAAGATATTTTGGGAAATAAACATTCAAACATTTAACTGTGAAACAAAGATTTAAAAGATGATCAAATTTAGCATCTCAGCCAAAGCATATTGGTATTTATAAGAAATAACTAAAATATTGTAAAAGAAGAACATGCTTTTCTAAGTTTAGTGGCTCTCAAAACTCGTGTACATTTTCAATTTTCATCCGAACTTAATTATTTTGTGGGTTCAATTACTGTTTCCAGCAAAACACAACTTCCTAGTACTACGGAAGAAAAGACTTATAAAATAGGTTTTGTGGAGCTCAAATAACTCTTAAAAACAATATCTTGATGAGTTAAGTGTAAATGAGCCAAAACATATGGATTAAATGTCCCTTTAAATACACTTGGCTTTAAAAATTAAGAGAAAAAAGGTTTTGGCAAAATGTGTTTCAGATTTGGTTGAAAGAAAACATTTGAAAGAAATAGTTTAAGGGACTGGACTAACCCAAAACATACCTGAGTTCTTCCAACCTACTACAGCACAACCGACTCTAAAACATATGGATTTTATAGTATAATTCTTCAACCACACCCACCCTGAGTTCTGAGTTCTAAGACTTTCTTCCTATGTTGGAAGTCATTAAAAGCAGTCATGGTGTCATTACTGTTTAGAAGAGCCCATATTCTACTACTATGATCAGTTTCAAATGAGAGCAATGGCATATTGATCATAACTCTACAAAAATAAAGAACTTTTCATTTCAAACCAATATTGTTCAATTCCCTCTGGCACCTGTTAGACAGTAACACTGCTTCATAGATAAACACTGAGGCAGATGTAGGATGTAGGCAGATTGTAACATGGCATGATAGCCATGTTGGGACTCTTTACCTAACCGAAGTCAAGTAAGATAACAAGTCAACAGTAGAAACTTCAAGAAATAGCTTAAATTAAGCTTAAATAGCTTAAGTGTAGAAGCATTTTACCCTGCTAAGTATAGTTGAGAATACATCTACTCTATGTAGGTAAGAGGAAAGCAATAGCAAGTGCATCTAACTGATACAGAAGTAAGAATTCAAAGTGACTGGTCCCAGGGCCTGTAACACGGAAGCCTAGGCTTGACTTCAGGTTGTCAGCTCAAACACATATTGATCTTCAAGACCTTGTTAAAGTCTGCAGCATCTGAGACTTGCTTCTACGTTTTTAACATGGGGCCAAATCCATCAAAAATTCTGGATATCAAATAGATTAAAAACTGTTAGTTTTGCAAATTTATATGATTATTTGTGTCCCTGCTCTATCTTTCCCATTTAAACACATGGAATCTTATTCTCTCTACTAACAATTAGTAATAATCATTTGTTAACACTCCCATGATCCTAACCATTATATTACACGGTTGCCCTAACTGGCACACGTCATTTCAATGCTATTAAGAATATTAAATTCAATCAAAGTCAGGTCTTATTTTATTCACATCAGATCCTATCTACCTACAGACCATCACTTTTTTCTATCTTTAAAAAAAAGAGAAGAAATGAATGTTTAACAGTTCATCCCAACTGTTGTGAATCAATCAACAATGTAACCATATCTGTAGGAATGATTCAAATTTCTACAGGTTATTGGTAGGCCTAAAAGAATGGAGAGCCTAACATTAATGCCATAGCAGGATAGGTAGAAGAGGAGGTGAGCCGAGGCTCAATGGAAATGAGACCCTCTCACAGGTGACTAAAACAGACTGACAGGACAATTGAAGAGATGAACAGTGGATTTGTCTCCTGGAGTGTCAGCCTGGCCTGGTTCCCATGTTCTAATTTCCTTTTAAAGGCGTTGTGGAACTGCAGCTTTATGTGTTGAGTTGAGGATTTACTTGAAATATACTTAGACATACTGCTTCTACCCCAGGGAATTGATGCAAGTTCTTAAAATTCCTACAGCTCTCTCCCTGGGGAGCAAACACTCTATAGCTAAATCCCATAATGCACCTCCTTGCCAATACTGCTAAGCCCCAGATCAGTTAGCTCCTCTGTGGACTGAGGTCTGTGGGGGTGAAAGTTTGAAGACTTAGAGGTATCCAGACACTAGTAGGGTCAAAATTTGCTGTAACAGCAATTCTCTTGTCCAGAATAAAATAATTTCTTTGTATTTTATGCCTGTCTGTTGTCTTCAGACATGGAAGCTATTATTATCCTTTCTGTGGTAGATTTTTTTAAATATATTCTGCTTCATTTTTTTTGCAAAGACCAAAAGTATTTTTTCAAAAATGTGTCTGTCCATGTCTGCCAAAGGAAATAAATATAAATATCTATAAATATCAATGTAAATAGACAGCTCCAAGAAATAACACTTCCTGCTGCATGCTTTGTAAGTTGTACAAATGTTCTTCAAGGCTAATATACAATGGCCAAATTGTTCATCTAGTATATTTCAAACTTACTCATGCAGAAGCTATGGTCAGCTTTGTATAGAGGAGCAAAACTTCATTTTTTTACCTCAGATTCAAGCATCCAGAGTCATTTGTCACTGTTAATGTTTTCCCATTGAGTTGGACTGCATGTGGAGAGAAAAGTCCCTTTACTCTTCTGGAAGAAATCTTGAGAGTTGGCTTCTGAGTAGTCAACAATGAGGTTGTAGCAAATGTGAGAACCAACATCTCATAATCATAGTCTTAAACCTTTAAATCATGAGTCTGTCAAAAATTCAAAGTTGTAAAATTAGGAATCACTTCAAAAACATCAGAAATGCAGTATAGACTAATAACACAGCCAGAAATATGTACAAACAACTTCCTCTGTAAATATGGTGGCACACACTGATCAGAAGACCTTTTTGACTTCACATTCTGGCTATTTAAATGTTATCAAACCGCTCTGAAACTCAGAGACTTCTAAACATTAAAAACAGTGATTGTAGTGATAAATGACTACACAGCGTAATACTTATGAAGATATTTTGCTTGTAATGTATTTCTTTGTGTTGACAATTGTCCTCGAAGGTATACTATTCCCATCATACCTGCCACACCACATCCAGTAAGATTGTAAGATTGAGAACAAAGACCTGCTATTATTTTCCTTCCCATCTCATTCCCTCCCATCTCTAGTGGGATATATTTTCTCACATGCACAAAACTAAAATAGAGCTTATCATATATCAGATATTCAATAGGTTTAAAGTAATATATTAAATTGAAATGATGGACATCCCAGTTATATCAGAGTAACACCCATCATGTCCCAAACCCAAGCTAAGAGTAAAAAGAAGTTTTAGAAGTTATACTTTATTGTTTTGGAGATATGTTCTTGCAATATATCCTCAAACTAACTATGTAGCTCACCATGGTCTCCTACTTATTTAGCCTTCCATATCTACAATTCCAAGTGTGCACCGTCTTTCTTGACATAGCCTTCGATTAGTTTCCAAGACAAAGATATCTCACCAATACCACTTTTGCATACATATAGTCCCTGCCTATACTACTGATAGATTGTAACAGACTACAACATGGAAAGGCAGTCTCTATATAGTAGCAGAAGACAGGGCAATAAATGTGTGTAAAAACACATTATATCAGTGTTTGTTGTTGCTAGTTTGCTTGACAAATGGCTGTTCTAATTGAGGTTAAGTAGAATCTCAGTGTTGCTTTTATTTGCATTTCCCTTCTGGTCAAAGATGTTAAATATTCCTTCATGTGTCTATTGGCTATTTTTACTTCTTCTTCTGAGAAATCTCTCTTTAAGTCATTCACCTATTTATTAAATTGGTTGTTGTTTCTTTGAGGGTTCATTGGGGGGGTTAATTTTTGAGCTCTAAGTATATTTTGATATTAGGCCCTTGTCTGATGTGTACTTGGTGAAAATCTTTTCTTACTCTGTGGGCTTTCTATTTAGCTTGTTAACTATGTTCCGTTTCCTTACTCTTAGGTTTGGTGCAATGCGATTTATTCAGTCTTTCTTTGATTTGTTTAGATTCTAGAACTTTATTTAGATAGGTTCAAACTGGGCCTAGGAACCCTAGTATTTCCCCTATCCCTTCTTGTAATATTTTCATGGCATCTGGCTTGAATTGAGGTCTTTGATCCATTTTGAATTGATTCTGGTGCAAGATTATATATAAGGATCTACCTTTTGTTTTCCACATGTGGATACCCAATTTTGCCAGCACTATTTGTTGAAGAGGCTATCTTTCTTCCAACATATGTTTTTTGCTTCCTTATCAAATAATAGATGGCTATGGTCTGTGGATTCACTTCTGGATTTTCTATTCTGTTCCATTGGTCCTCAGACCTTTTCTTGTGCCAGAACAAAGCTGATTTCATTACTATGGCTTTCTTTTGCTATTTGGGTTCTTTAGTTATTGTAATATGAATCTTTTAATAATTTTCTCTTCTTCATTGAAGAATGTTATTGGGATTTTTGTGGGTATTGCATTGAATGTTTTGGATAGTATTGCCATTTTCATGCTGTTAATTCTTCCAATCTAGAAATATGGAAGGTCTTTCATTTCCATAACCTTGTTCAATTTCCTTTTCCAAATTTTTGAAGTTTTCACCACAGAGATCCTTCACATCTTTGGTTAATTACTAGATATTTTTGAGGCTATTACAAATGGGGTTGCTTTCCTGATTTCAGTCTTGATAACAAATGCTGGCATTGATGTGGCCAAAAAAGGAACTCTATTACATTGTTGGTGGGAATATAATCTTGTTCAACCACTTTGGAAGCCAGTATGGAGGTTACTCACAAAACTAAACATAGAGTTGCCCTATGAGCCAGTGGGTATTTATCCAAAAGACCACAAAAAAGGCTACACTAAAGCTGCCAACACAACCATATCCATTACATCATTATTTACAATAGCCAAGATATGAAATCAGCCCTGATGCCTCTGAATGGACGAATGGGTCAAACAATGTGGTAGACATACACAATCGAATTGTACTCATCGATCAGAAAGAATGATATTGTAATATTCATAAAGAAATGGAAAGACTTGGAAAAAATTATATTAAGTGAAGTAAGCCAGACCTAGAGAAACATTGGCTGCATGCTTTCCCTCATTCATAGGAGCTAGAATGTGCCTATAAATCTACAAGTAAACACATTGGTTGTTAAGTAAGGGGTTATGAAAGAATTAACTGAAGTATAATAGATTCTGTGGAGAATACGAACAGTATAATTATTTAGAAAGACAAAATCAGAGCCCAACAAAATAAGTCAGGAAACTGGTACTTGCAAGAGGGGAGGCCAAAAGGAAAGGAGTAGAAAAATGAAGGGGAAAATGGAGAAAGAGGAAACCAGCAAGAATTTATTGTACATATCACAGAATTGAGAAATACAAGGGAAAGGGTGGGTCAAAGTAGGGTGAAGATGCATTGTACACATAAACTGCTTTGTAAAATTTCAAAAAAATACACAAGCTAAAATTAAGATAAGCAAGGGATGGGGTAGGTTGTGAGGGGTAGGTGAGAATGTTGGAAGGGGTAATCAAGATGTACTATATTAATAAAATGCATCAGTGAATAGCAGCCCTTTGTGCAATTATAGATAATAAAAATACTACTTATAGATAATAAAAGTATTCAAAAAACACATTATATAACATGGGATAGGGGATAAAATAGCAAATATGTACCAGTGTGTTATCAGAGACATTCCAAGATAGATGGAAATACAGCTTTATAGAGTGGTACTTGTAAAAGGAATGGTACAAGACAGATTTGAAGCCTACCTCAGATGTTTTCCTTGTGCCAAAAACTATAACAGGAAGTGGTTTATAATTTTAACAATTCATATGAACGAACATATTCAGCAAAATAGCAAAGTAAGATAGCTAGAATTAAATCAGTGCTTATTCATCATCAGAATCTATCCCAATATTTTATATTCATTAACTCACTTAACACTGATCACAAACTCTATTGCATTTATAAGTTAGGCAACTAAGCTACTCAAAAGCTAATACTTGTCTGGAGACATACACATACATTATTAGAAGTGAAGAGATAGGGGACAATGCCAGGGACTGGGGATGTCTTTCCATTTACTGTGGGGTAATAGAAAATATGGTAGATGCCAGGAAGTCCCCACCAGAGGAGGAAGCCAATGCCAAAAAAAAAAAAATAGTGGTTAGGCCAATGCCATATTGTTCATTCATGTTGGGACTGGGACCAAACTCAAGTGGTCAGCCATGTTTTATAACTTCATACCAGCCTTGAAACAGTAGAAAAGGATATGAACACTTAAATCCTCTATAAAATGATATCAAGTATATTTTCTTTCCTGCCATCAACCTTTACATCCAGAACCACCGGATTTGTCATCCTCTCAAATAATGGCAGTAACTTGTGATTTCTAAAGCAAGCTTAACACAGTATCACCTGGACACTTAATGAGTATGATTTTATTCCCACTGGATAGAACAAGTGGAAAATAAGCAAATAAACTTATGAACAAACCTCGAATAGCTACTAAGAATTCCTGCATGTAGGGAAGGGCAGTAGGTGTTGAAAGGATTTTAAGATATGTCAGACAGATTCCTTTTTGCCATCCAATGGGGGAAATATTCACAAATAACTACGCTGTAGTCAAAACACAGTAAGTAGTCCAGGGACATAAGAGAAAAGTAAAAGCACTCCAACTGAGGAAATTGGAGAAGACTCTGGAGCGAACCTCCAATATAAAGGAAATGAGGTTGAGTTATTCAATTAGGTACTTTTAATGGAATTTATCCAGATTTAGCATATTTTTAACCCTGACTGATAATATAAAAAAATGAGTATTTATACTTCTCTACTATGTTGGAAGAATAAAAGGAAAGGGGGGATTGAGAAAACATCATTTTTCACCCAGAAATGGAGGCTCTAATTATGAATGAATAATCTATACATAGAACAAATCAACACATTAACATCCCATTGCTTACTAATGTATCAGGGATAAGGAAGTTCAGAAGGGGTAATGTTGATCAAGATACACTGTATACATGTGCAGAAATGTCAACATGAGTCTGCCCTGTACAAATAATGTATGCTAATAAAAACAAAGACACTCATTCCAGGGTTGTCAAAAGAACATGCTCAGTGTTGTGACTGTATTGTTTAAGTGTGCAGGAATCTCACGACAATATCACATACTCCAGAGTGGCAGGATAAAAGGAAATCTTACAGATCATCCAGTCCAACCAGCCCATCAATGAGTCAATCCCTCTGCAACATCCCCACCAAGTGGTCAACCACTTTATGTTTGATTGCTTAGAGGTCCAGAATATTCTCTGCAGACAGAAATCTTTAGCTTTTAACTGTTCTGCTTTAAATAGAAGGAGAATAACATTGCCAACAACAAGGAGGATGACAAGAAGAAAAAGGAGAGGGGAAAACACAGTCACACAGAGAGAGAGAGAGAGACATATATATATATATATTTATTTATATCTATATCTATATATATATCCCCAGAGTTCCTACCCATTGAATAAACTTCAGTCATTTGGAGCTTATCCCCAACCAAAACTGAATGGTTCTGATGACCATTATCTCTATCTCTGTCTCAAACCATTTCCCAAGCCTTTTCTTAACTTCTCACATGGATTCCCTTTGGGCTCCCATAATCCATTCTGCAGGCTCTCCTCAGGACAGCCCCAAGTTTATCTACAACTCAGTCCCCTGATGATTTATGATCAAAACATGATGCTCAGAAATACACTGATGTACAGCGCAGAGAAAGAGGTCTGCTATCCTTCTCCCCTAAATGTTATACTATTACCGTACCCTGTGATTGTATTTAACTTCTGTGTCTCTTGGATAAATTACCCAAAACACATGGCACCCTGTAGCATCTGAATTTAGGACCAAGATGTTTTTCCTAAGGAGGAAAGGAAAGGCAATTCTTGTTCATGGGTTCTCATAGGTAAAAAGTTGAGCTTTTCCAATCAGTATTAGTATCTTAAAAATATTCTCTTCAGGTGGATAACTACCACCCCTGTAACACTGGGGTTGGAGGGTCACAGGATCTCTGAAGATACTTTTTATCTTGAGAAACATGGGGTAAGAAAGACTGAATGCACTAAGAGCCAAAGCTGGACACAGTTCCATTGGATCACCAGAGTTAACAGGAGACACTAAGGACTAGACCAAGGCAGGCTGGGATCTGTAAGGTATTTTTCCAAAAAGACTGGGGGGTGGGGAGGGAATGCAATGGCTCTAGGATTTTTTGTTATTGTTGTTGCTGTTTGTTTCTTTGCAGGGGAACAATATTGGGGCTTGAACACAGGGCTTCACATTTATTAGGCAGGCATTCAAGCACTTGACCCATGTCCCCAAACCTCTTTGTTTCAGTTATTTTGGGGAAAGGTCTCACATTTATTCCAGGCCAATTTGGACCATGATCCTCCTATTTCCTATATAAGTGGGATGGCAGGTGAGACCATTTTTTTTTTAGTGTTGGTTCGATGTGGAGTATTAAAAGGTTTTTTGTTTTATTTTTTTTGCACTGGCTGGTCTTTAAACATAGTTCTCCCCAGCTCTCTACTTGAGTAGCTAGGATTACAGACATGACATGAGCCACCACGCCAAGAGGCTGGAGCATTTTTTATTAAAGAAACTAGAGTTCAGAATATGTTCACAGATATGTATTTGAGGGAAAGAAGAAATACATCGTGATTTTTAAATGGTGACAACATATTCTAGCTGTGTGAACAATTTATGTGACCTTGAAAAGCCCTTGTCTTAAAGAGGTTAAGTAAGCGTCCATTATTTAAATTGACAACTCTTTGACTTGATCTTATTGTGGCTCACCTTTATAATTGTCAGTGAACAATTGAGGTAGCTGTGGAGTGACTCAGTGATGTTCATTAGGACTAGTGTAGAAAGTACTCAGGACAAATGTGGCAGCATCACTAGAGTGCAGGCTTCTTGAGGAAAAAAAGCATTGCCTATTGTTCACCAGTGCCAGCATAAGGCACATAGGCATGGTAGACATTTGATAATCTCATGCAATAAATGAATACGTGAGATTAAGTAACGAAGAGAGAAAGCTCTGATGTAAAATACAATAATTAGCATTAAATTATTAAGAGAGATCATATCATTTACAATTGGGACTTAAATAAATCAGACATATGAGATCAACAGAAAAAAAAGATCTAGTTAAAGGTCTTTTGAATGAAAGCAAAAAGATCTGGGAGAATGGCTTAAGTAATAGCATACCTTCCTAGCAAGCACGGGACCCAGCTACAAAAGTAGCCACATCCTTCAGGCCAGAGCCCTGGCAAAGGTCAGGATTTACCTAAGTGTGGTACCTTAAAGAGAACTGATTAAAGCTTCATTCCAGATGCACTCAGGCATCCTAATTCCTCCCTACCTCCCAGAGGTTGGTGACTTCTCCTCCTTAATCTGGTTGAAGACAAAGTTTCATTTCTAAGAGAGGTTTGTAATCCTGAGGGTGGGGTTGGGGTGTAACCCTGAATTATAAAGTATCTGTTATGACCATCATCATTTGGTAACAGATAGTGTTATCCAATAATAAAAACGTACTGCTCATCAATATCATGTTAGCAGGACTCTGGCTAGCTGCTCACATTAGGGCATTGTTAAGTTGATCTCACCTGATTTAGAACCAATGGGATGGGTCTGCTTGGCTCCAGGGCCTCTTTTCTCCCAGCAGGAGAGTTGAAATGGTCAATGCCAATGACAGACATAAGAATGAAGAACATTTCTGTGCATTTCTATGCACAGAGTTCATTAAAGCTTGAAAGTTCATTGGTTTGAAAGTGACATCTTGTTATTTCTAATATGTTTAATTGCCTAAACGAAACCATAAGTCATCCCTGAATTTGTCATAAAGAACGAGACTTCACTTCTTTTGTTTGTGGTACAAGGATTTGAACTCAGATCTTTTCACTTCCTTAGCTTGCTTGCTTGCCTGGTGCTCTACCACTTGAGCCATTCCTATTGTCCCACCTTTGTTGGTTGTTTTGGAGGGAGGGTTTAGCAGACCTTTATGCTTGGATTTGAACCATGATTTTTCCAGATCTTAGCTTCCTAAGTAGCAAGGATTACAGACATGAGCGACCAGCGTATGGCTAGACCCCTCTTTTTTAGTGAGGCAAACCAGAGAGTCACAGAGAGGAGAAAGGAGTCCTGGGGAGGTGCTGCACAGTACTGCTTCTGATATTGCAATCTCTGGTGTCTGTACTGAAAATGATCAATTAAGTGTACCTGTATACTGAACAATGAGACCTGCTATTTATTCCTTGTCTACCGCAGCTTAGGATTAGTATTGGCTTCCAACTTTATGCATCCTAGAAAGCACAAAATTCCTCTCCACAGAAACCGATGGACCTAAAAAAACAAAAGTAAGGACAGATATTCCAGGCACTTTCTCTTCTAATGGGAAAAAAAGCCTTAATCCCTTGTTTGTCAATTGTGAAGTTCATTGCTAAAATCTTATCAACGGATCATCTAAGTCCTCCAGACTACAAAATCCAGAACCCAAATCTAAAAACATAAAGAAATTCAGAGAAAACAATGCACGGAGCACAGAAAACTTAGAAATTAACTACACCATCTCTACAACTAGAAATTGAAAATTATTGCACCTGAAGTATTTAACCAAAAGCACTAGAAGATTAAATTTAGAAAACTCAAATAAGAGCAAAAGACAAGAAATAGAAAGTTCGAGAAAAAAGAGTAACAACAAAACAAAAAGAAAAGCTAATGGATCCATAAAAGAGATCCAATATGTGCAAGTATAGAACCAGGTATGCGATGTCAAAATGATTTAGCCTTAAAATGAAAATCAGTTGAACAAAGCAAACCATGCACATCCCTTGGTTTCTCAATATCAGAAACCCTGGGCATTTTGTTAACTACTCAAGCATGCCACTGTACTTCTACTATATTAAATGCCCTCACTTCAAATAGAATAAGAATTGTATCTGAAAATAAGGTTACTCCACTATTAAGAAGTTCCTGTGCTTCATTTCTGTGACCAACAGCATGTGAAAAAAGCTCTAAGGACACCAAGGACAAAGGAAAAGGGTTTCTTTGGAAGTGCCATTACTTCCTTCATCTGCTTGCTAAGTTTGTTGGAATGTATGGCTGTTCATATAAGGCTCTTTATCCCATTTAGTGGCTGCTAACTTTTTCAGCATCCACATGTTCTTTGACTAGTGCAGTTAATACTAGTCAAACACTGTGAGGCATAATTCTCCAAATCATATGTGTCCCTCCCTCAAGGGATGGTACCAGCTCCCCAATGGGCTCTCATTCAATTATTATTACACTGTGTCACAACATAGTTTCTTGAAGAGCTCCAAATTTTAAACCAATTTACTGGGAATATTATTGACTTTTGTTAGATGCTTACTTATATGCCAAGCAGTACTGTAAGCATTTGGTAGATATTATCCTACTTTACGCTCCAAGGAAGACTATAACACAAGGTATTGTTTTTATAATTAACATTACATATAAGAAACACCAGAAACAAAAAAAGTAAAAGCATAGTGGCAGGATTTATAACACAAGTGTTCGATTTTATGGTGCTCTGAACTTTGAGTTTGCCTAAGATTCAGATTATATACTTATAGATGACATGCTATTTTTTTCCATTTGTTATTTTTTTACTCCAGACTTATTGAATATTATACTTTAGTATTTCCTCAAATTTGTCAAAGAAGCTATTTGGGTATGGAGGCCAGGCTATATGACTATATCAGTGATTTCAGAATAGTAGATCCAGAAATTAACAAGGGTCTAACCCTAAATTTTCAAAGAATACAACTTATCTCAACAGAATGTGGTAATGCCTTTCTGTAATCATAGCATTCAAGAAAATACAGGAAGTTCATAAGCCTGTGAAAAGCCTGAGTAATATGGAAATCCCCTGTCTCAAAAAGAAAAACAAACAAACAAAAAGAGAATACAGATTTTCCTAGGCATGATAATCACTTGTATTCATGAGCATAGAGACTTAATCAGTGTCCCAGACACTAGGCTAAAGTTTAAAACTATTTCTTTCTGATGCTACAGCCCATATTATTCTGACTACAGCTAGATAAAACTATAGATTTAATGGCAAGTTGGTACTTCTGTATTCCATAATTTCAGTCTATGAATAGTTGACTCCAGAAAGATACTTTATATCTGGGCACTGGTGGCTTTTAATCCTAGCTACTCAGGAGGCTGAGTAGCTGAGGATCATGGTTTGAAGTCAGTTCTAGCAGAAAAGTCCCCATGAGACTCTTATCTCCAATTAATCACTCAAAAACTGGAAATGGCTCTGTGGCTCAAATGGTAGAGCACTAGCCTTGAGCACAAAGAGGCTCAAGGACTGTGGCTAAGCCCACAACCAACAAAAAAAAAAAAAAAGTAGTTTTGAAGATCCATCGCTAACCTAACTTGCAATGATGTTTGAGAACTGGTGGATGTATATCAGATCTATAGTGCTCTTGATTTCTTAAATTAACTAATTAAAATCTCCTTCTCCTAAAATGGCCCAAGAATGATAATACAAAGATGAATAGATCACAGCAGTCCTTAGCATAGGAAATTGACAACCTAATAGGATTAATGTAAAAACACCAGAAACATGATGGTAGAACTCACTGGGGTCAACAGTGGAGACTTTAATGAAGAGCTTTTTTTTTTAGTACAGACCAAAAGAACCTGAGAACGTAGACAGAGCAACTCTTTGGATACATCAGATGCAAACCCAAATTGGAATGTAAACTAAACCTGGAGAAAAAAATTTCAATGACCCAGGCCCCTCTCCATTTGTTGAGCTGAGAAAGACCCATTCCACATACCTTTTTTTTTTTTTTTTTTTGCTTCTTGCATTTCCTACATTAGCCCAGTTCTATTGGGAAACCTAAAGTTCGCTCTGAAACTTCACATCCATCCAAATTGTTTTTATGTCCTATCTGGCCACAGCTAATTACAACAATCAAACATCAGGCACAAAATTTCATACTATGTTGACTTCTTATATAAATATAGCTCTTGAACATAAAGGACCCATACATAAGAGAAAGTCTGACAGATCTTTAATCATCCATGAGAAATTGCTACACAACTACATTCCACCTCCTTAGAGGACACTCATATATTAGGATCATAGTCTCGACACAGACATTAGTTCTTGGATGAATTTTTTAATAATATGTTTTACTCTGTATGTGAAAGTAATAAATGACCATTGTGGAGAAGTTAGAAAATAAAGAAAAAAAAATAAAGAAAAAATAACAATTGTCCATGGATAACTCAATATTAAAATTCTTTGTGCATATGTGTTGTATATACTCGGGATCCTATGATTAGTATATTTTATACTGTTTTAGTCATTTTTATGGCATAGGCTTATTTCTATAGTATTCATTCCCCTATTAATAAACATTTAACCAGTTCCAATACTTTGCTATTATAAATAATGTCCCAATGCACATCTTTGGGTTAAACTTTGCTCATGGCTGCTTATTTTTTTAGGATAGGATCCTAAAATTGGAATCATTGGTTTTAAGTATATGAATATTCTTTATCCCCTTGATAAATTTTTCTAAATTGTTTTTCCAGAATGATATTTTCAATTTGTATCCAGTCACATGCCCATGGGAGCATTTCACACAAGCAAGGCAGAGGAGTCCATTGGTGTACTGGGTCCTCACTCATAAGTTCAGGACATCTAGTTGAGAGCCAGGCTGACCTATCCTGGCCCCCTCACATTTTACTTACCCTTCAATGCATCACTCCTCTTCTTTCAACATCCTTTCCCTGCCTACTATCAGTTCTTTCTTCCTATTCTAGTTGCCTTATAAGAAGAGGACAATTACTGACATTATTACAACCTTTCTTAGCACAATGTTTTATGTTTATTTTAAAAAATAGCCTGGAAAGTTTGGGTTTTATCTACAGAAATAACACAATACAACATCCACAGTAATTCACAGGGTGGGGGAGGAGACAGAGAGAGAGAGAGCACCATTTCAGTACTGTCCCTGAACTTACGTGCTCAAGGATAGTGCTCTACCACTACAGCTCTACTTCTGGCTGTTTTGGTGCTTAATTGGAGATAAAAGTCTCACAGAGGGCTGGGAAGGTGGCTCAGTGGTAGAGCGCTTGCCTTTCATGCATGAGGCCCTGGGTTTGATTCCTCAGCACCACATAAGCAAAAAGAAAAAAGCCAGAAGTGGCACTGTGGCTCAAGTGGTAGAGCACTAGCCATGAGCTGAAGAGCCGAGGGACAGCGCCCAGGCCCAGAGTTCAGGCCCCACAACCAGATCCAAAAAAAAAAAAAGTCTCACAGACTTTCCTGCAGGACCTGGCTTTGAACCACAGTCCTTAGATCTCAGCCTCCTGAGAAGCTAGGGTTAAAGGTCTGAGCAATATGCACCCAGCCCATGAACTTTTGATAAGGAAAAGTGGACCTGCTCTTGCTACAAAGGACAAGCCTCTGTTTAGGGAGCTTTTGCTGTATGAATGGTCCACATTCACAGGTTATTCTCGTGAATAATGGCTGTGCTGAAAGTCTCATCTGAAAGGACTCTCTTGGGCCAGCCTTCCAAGAGATCTCACAGCTGAATCTAGGAAAGTGAATGGCATAGATTTTGATCTAGGGATTTGGATCCAGAGTCTGGAAATAAAGCAAAACTCCATATCTGTCAACTTGGCCCTTTGGGAAAGTGTATAAAAATCCTACCAACCTAAGGAAATGTTTATAAAAGAGACTTGGCAGCTTAAATAGCTGTCATACTGCCTATTCATGAATCGTGATACATACAATTTTGCTTTAAGGAAAGAAAAAAATGTTTCCACAGTGAATAGCTGTTGAAATATGATAAAGAGATCTTCCTCTGAGCTTTGCTGTACAAACAAAATACCTTCGATAATTTTTCAGTGGTAATTCCCTAATAGCCACAACTTCTATTATAGAAGAGATACCATAAGTTTGTTTTCAAATCTCTTTTTTTAAAAAGCCAGAAAACTAAAAGACAGCTAGTGGTTCATCACTACAACCCTAGTATTTTAGGAGGAAGAAATTAGGAGGACCAAATTTGAGGCTTGTTCAAGCAAAAAGTTCCCTTGACTCATCTCAATCAATGAAAAGATGGGTTTGGTGGGATGAGTCTGTCATCCCAGTCATAGATAGAAGTGAAAACAGGAGTATCACAATCTGGGTCAGTCTAAACAAAAGGAGAGGCCATATCTCAAAACAACTTAAATACAAAAGGCTAGAGTTATGGCTCAAGGGGGAGGGTACCTGCCTAGAAAACACAAGACCCCAAGGTCAAACCCCAGCACTGGAAGAAGTAAAAAGAGTATAGAAACAAAATACTTAAAATGGAATTCAATTCTTAGGTTATATATTTAAAAGTGAGGTCTTTCTTTAAGAAACAAGAAGAGAAGTAAAATCCATCTCCCTCAGAGACAATGCTCCCTTTCTTTTTATCCCCAACCTGACAGACAGAAACATGAAGAAACCACATTTATCTACTCCATTCAGATGATAGAATTTCATTTAGACTTACGCATGCCTGCCTGTTCTGGTGTTGTTTTGGAGGATTTTGATATTGTTATAGAAAAGAAGAATTTGTATTTAAATAATGAATAAGTGATTCGTTTCCCCCAGGACCTTTTAGGACTTTTAGAACTTGCAGGAGATAAAGCATCACCCCCTTGAACTCTTAAGAAATGACTACGGCTGACAGCCACTTAGCGTGTTATCATGTTCTAAGAGGGTCTGCTCCCGGTTTTGTGGGCACTATCTCCACAGTAGCAGGCACTTAGTCTCTCAATGTTATTTGAAGAGGTTTGAGAAGTACTACAGCTGCAGTATCTCTGGGGTCTATTTTTAATTGGGAGGAACTTAACTGCGGCCTGAATCTCTTCAAGAGAGAGAATGATGGGGGGCTCGGGAAACATTTGTGGTAAACCTACTGAGAGCAGCAGAATATAAAGATAACTGTGATCAAATCCTCTGAGGAGAAAGCACTTTTCCAGAAAGTCAACCTGTGCAGAAGAGTCAGAGGGATTTCCAGAGCCTTAACAGCCTAGGGTCTGCAAGGAAGACAAAACACATATGATAACATATGACTGGAATTAACAAAGAAGGAAACTATGATTCAAAGAGTTTAAGTGACATTCCCAAGCTCAAACAGCTAATAAGTCACAGAGTTTTGACTGTAGACCACATCATGACTCTATTTGAAGCAATAATTGTACTATTCAGTGCTTTGCTTTCTTTTGTCAATTGTGGGGTTTGAACTCAGGGCCTGGGCACTGTCCCTGAGCTCTATTTGCTCAAAGCTAGCATTCTACCACTTTGAGTCAGAGCACCACTTCCAGTTTTCTAGTGGTTCATTGCAGGTAAAAGTCTCCTGGGGACTTTTCTGCCCCAGCTGGCTTTGAACCATGATCCTCAGATCTCAGCCTCCTGCATAGCTGGGATTACAAGTACGAGCCACTGGCCTCCAGCTTCAGGGCTTTCTTACAACATAAGTTTTAAAAATAGATTCTATTACCATTTTGTTTCCTTATCTTTTGTTAATGATAGAGTTACAACTAGTTATCCATATTCTTTTTATGTCAGTGGGTGGAGCTTGGGTTCCATTGAATGATCAGGATAAAATGTTTCATTGAAGATCTGCATTACAAAAAAAGCAACTGAGCTAATCGAATCAACCTAATGGCAAACAAGGCAATATTTCAAAGATGGTTTGACCACCTGTGCAAAGGGATATGAAGAATGGTTATTTCCTAGATGTTCTCTTGTATATGTAGAAGTCATTTTGAGATGACAGAGGAAATGGCAAAAAAGGAACAAAGCATCTCATACATTACACACACACACACACACACGTACACACACATACACATGCATGCATGCACACACAGAAGATTGATCCCACAGAGAAACAGATTCACCAAAGTAAAGAAAGATGAGCTTGTTTGGATTAGGAAAAGAAAACTGTAGTAGTGCTCTGACAATCCTATAGGTTTAAGACTAAAATTCTTTAGAGCTAACAGCAGGGGTTATACGCAATATATAAAGACCAAAAGATACAGAATTCATAGGAGAAGATCCAAGTTATGTAAACTTCTCCTAAATATTCTGGCTAATCGTTATGCCCTTTTTAAACAAAGATACAAAACCTTAATGAGGAATATTAAGAGTCAATGCACTTTTGAAAGAGCAGCACCCAGACACATTCAGCTTTAATACCTGAGGTTTCAATTGCTATATTCCAAAAGTTTACTACAAAATTGTGGTACCAATTTCAAGCATATATTGGAGTAGAAACCCTACCATTAATCCTAAGTACTACTTAACAGAAGTTGAGTAACACATTTCTTTTTGTTTTAACATCAAATGCCTCAAAAATAATTATGAATTGTCAAGACAGTAAAGAAATCAAAGAATGGCACATGGTCTTTACTCTCCTTAAAGAATATTGAAAGTGGGGAAAAAATAGCCCTGTAAGTTCCATGGGAGCAGAAATCTATATGGACCACCACTATACTGACACCACAGAATGTGCAGCAAGTGTGAAATTAATCCATTCTGTGGATAAATTAAAAAATGACTAAACAAACTCTAGTCTGGCTATAGAATCACTTCAGTCTTTCATATATGCTAATTTGAACTTTTATCATTTGTAATTCAGACCTGTACTTTCCCATGACCAACTTTTGCTTTTACCCTCACATTGGAGATCAACTATAAGAAATAATTGCCTAATAACTTAGAATAAGAAAATCCAGACTGAGGCCAACACATGTGGCTCACGCCTGTAATCCTAGCTACTCAAAAGGCTGATAGCTGAAGATTGCGGTTCAAAGCCAGACTGGGCAGGAAAAGTCTGTGAGACTCTTACTTTTTGTTTACCTTTAACTCTCCTGCCGTGCCCTTGTTGATTAGTGAATTGGAGCCACCACCTGCCTATTAGAAAATTGAGCTGATTGTTTGTGAGTATATGTTTTTGCAGCCCAGCCTGGAGCTTGAATAAACTCCTAACTCAGCAACTTTTCGTCAAGTCTACTAACAATGGCACGAATGGCCCTGTCCCTTTAGATCGGTGAAATAATTCCTGTGGTGACTTCAACTGCTTGAGATCTATAAATTCTTTCTGTTCTCTATTTGAATGCTGTTTCATCTCAAATAGACAGTTCCATTGTGACATAGTGGAGATAGGAGGCTTCCTTTCATAGACACTTCTTGGCAACATGCCAGCCAGGAATCCCTCTAGGATACTTTGGTTGTAGGATAAGTTACAGATAGCTTGGCCTTGCCATCTGTGACTATCAGTTGTTATAGTAATAATAAACATTGGGTATATAACTGGCTGTCTGAAAAGGTGGACCTTATTAATTATCCGGCATCGTTGGAATCTCTGTCCAGACTTTATATTGTTTCTACCACAAATCTACAACAGATCTTTAGCTGCCTACTCTCTTCTTTGTTGTCTATCTTTCAACCACTGGCTTTTACTATGGTATTTTTCACTCACCACACCAGGGTTTTAATTTTTTTTTTTTTAGTTGTAAGGAAAGAATCAAAGTCTCAAAATATCAGTTCTTCACCATATTGTCTCTCTTGCTAGGCCTCCAATATCTGAAGTAGCTTCATGCTGATGTAAGCTGTATGTTTCCAGCCTACCAAACCAATTGGCATACTTCATGAACACTGAAGTGGTCAGGCACTGGAGACACAGCCGGTAAACCTGTGTTAGGTTCAGCATTTGAGCAGGCAACCATGATACAATGTATTAAATGACATAGCTAAAGAATCAACAGAGTGAATTTTGGGGTGTGCTATTGCCTCTAAATGAATCTAAAGCAATTTTGGTTCCTGAAGTTTCTTTTATGTGCCTTTGTGTATCTGGTCAGTCCCATTCATTAACAGGATTGCTTTTTAACTCTTGGAGTCTATATTTGGATGGCAAATTATATGGTCTTCCTATTTATAAGCCCCAAAAATATAGGAGGTTAGTTTAATTGGAGACAACAATGTTCCTATTTTTTATTTGCATACATGAGTTGTACAAGGCAGAAGGGTTTCATTTTGATATTTCCAAACATACATACAATGCATTCCATCTATCACTCTCTTTCCCTTTTCAAATGCATTTTCAATAGGTTTTATTACTCTGTTTAAACACATGCTAACAAAGTATTTCAATCATTTCCATCCTCATACACTCTCCTTCTTAGACTAATGATAACTTCCCCCTCTTTTAATTGAGACATGATCTTCACTATGTAGTCCAGGTTGACCTATAACTCATAATCTTCCCACCTCAACCTCTAGAATGAGGAGATTACAAGTCTAAGTGTCACCACTCCCAGTTTATCACATTCTTATTCATCAAGTATTTTAATTAGTGAAAGAGACTGTGAAGTAGATTCCTGACCTGGATCATCATTTTCACTCAGGGTTATACTTGTGCTTTTCCTGATTACATCAAATGCAAAATGACAACCATAGACATTGTGAATCTAATGAATGTTCAGTATTTCTTTCAAGTGCCCACTTTAGTTTTAAAGTTATTCCCAAGGAACTGACTAATACCAACATGGAGATAGTTTCTTCCCTTGAAAAAACCCAGTTGGGTTTTGTCATCTGGATTTAAACTGGCTGGTATGCATCTTTTAGAACTTCTCAGCCTTAGAATTGAGAAGAGGTTCAAATGGAGTAGAAAGAAACTCAGAGCCATCATTCATGAACTTACTTCATGCTAAGTAATGTATCCTATCACTTCATTTAAGACTGAGAATCACATTAAAAATTAATCAACATCATCTCCAATTTCATCACAGAAAATCAAGAGACAGAGAAGAAAGAGATTTCACCTGAGTGGAACAGTGGTATGCTGACCTGTCAAGTGGATAGGAACTCCATTTTAAAATCCCACCAATGAATCAATGGTTATATTGACAGATGACAGGAAAGCTCTACTCTCTCCATCCCACCACTGGACACTGTCCCTTCAAATACAGAGAATAAACGAACTATAGAAATTGCCCATTTCTATGTTGAAAATGAACTTTACAACTTTGAGTGAGGAGGGAGGAGTTGAGGGGGGGGTGAAGATGGAAGGGATGGTAGGAGAAAAACAAAGGAAGGGGTAACAAGGCTCTATAGGAAATATACGCATTACCTTACTCAATTAACTGTAGCCCCTCTGTACAGAGTCTTTACAATAATATCTATCTATCTATCTATCTATCTATCTATCTATATATATATATATATATCAAAAAAGTTGCTCATCAACTATATTTATTACAGCATTATTTACCATAGCTAAGATATGGAACCAACACAGATGCCCCTCAGTAGGTGAATGGATCAAGAAAATGTGGAATATATACACAATGGAATTCTATGCCTCCATCAGAAAGAATGACATTGCCCCATTTGTTAGGAAATGGAAAGACTTGGAAAAATTTATATTAAGTGAAGTTAGCCAGGCCCAAAGAAATATAGGTCCCATGGTTTCCCTTATTTCCAATATCCAGTATATGTCTGAGTCAAGCAAAAAAGGTCAGATAAGTTGATGTTAGGTGACATGAACCCCAAGATAACTATTCAAATGTTTTTTTTCTTTCATGCAATTGTTTCTAATATATTTATAAGATGATTTCTTTGTTGCTTTGTATGCCCCTCCCCCACGGTATAACCCCTGCTTTCATTGTATTTGATATTGGTGTAATTTGTGGAGGGGAAGGAAAAAACAAATCGTTTAAATAGGGATACAGGTGGACCCACTGCAACAATGAGATGTACATGTCGTTATGTAGAAAAACGAACTTTACAACTTTGGTATGGGGGGTATGAGAAGGGATGGGAAGGGGAAACAAAGGAGGAGGCAACAATGCTTGATAAGAAATGTACTCATTATATTGCCCATGTAATTGTAACCCTTCTGTACGGGTATTTTCACAATAAAAAATAAAAATATAAAAAATAAAAAATAATAAAAAGAAATTTACTCATTACCTTGCCCATGTAATTGTAACCCCTCTGTACAGTATTTTCACAATAAAATAAATCAATAAATAAATAAAAGAAAAAGAAAAAAAGAATTATACTCACTACTGACTCATGTAACTGTAACCCCTCTGTATATCTCCTGTATAACACTAAAATACTACTAATAATTAAAAAAAAGTTACTCATGACCACTCTAGAAACCTAGAAATCTGCAGTTCTTTGTGTCAGTCTTCTTAAAACACATGGTGACTAAGGCAGTTAGAAACAAACAGGAGGTGATCCTGAGAAAGTGAGTAACCATGTAATTAGCAAACTTAATATTGTACAGTTTCCATAAATAACATGGTTAACCTTTATTTTTCAGAGATACTTAATATTAAAAAAGTAGGAGGAAGTGTTTGATGTACCAAATAAAATGGTTTAAAGCATATTTTAGGGAGAAAAATATTCTAAGAACTTATATCCTCTATTTAGATTGGTCTGTATATGCCTATAAAGAAATTCTCCAAAGGTCTCATCAAAGCCCCAGGGCTTCATTACACATTGAACTGATCATGCCAGTGGCAGAGTAAAACTTACACCTGAAATTTTGCTTACAGAGAAGTCAGCTTATTAATAATATCTAGGTCAGGGAGTCTCCCTGTCAAGATTCCACCCCAGGAGGTGTGAGCTATGCAGAAAAGAATTCAAGTGTTAGATCATGCAGCGACACAGACCCTCTCACGGAAGTGGCTGCAAACCATCCCGATGCTGGGCATTTAAGTTTCCTTCCATGTCCTTCCTTCCTAACTACCTGGGTCAAACTCATTTTCTCCTTACCTACTTTTTTCTGGGAATGCGTTATTTAATATTTCTGCTTTGGAAATTTTTTTAATTTTGTACCATTTTGTGGCTTTCCTATCTAATTTGAAGCATAAATTCACTAAGCAGAGTTGACATCTGGTTCCAGAATCTGTCCAGGGGACTATAGACATGCAATAAATGTTAAATCATGATGACAACAATAGACACAAATAGCAATGTGATCATAGTAACACACTTCATTTCTCCAATTGTATGAACTCTGTAAAACTTAGACCCCAAAACAGCATTGTGTTCATGTACACACACACACACACACACAGGTTTCCATAGTTTCTGCTACCATAGGAGATAGTTCCATTCTGATTCACTGTATGTTTATATAATATTTCATTGCTATGGTTTCCAGAAATATTGCCCAAATTAAATGAATAGGAAATGTCAGTGGGGGGGCGGAGGTGGGGAGCAAAGGATTAACATTTTTAAAAAGTTAATTGAAACAATATTTTAAAAAGCTAATAGGAACAATAGTAACAATGATCGACAAGTAATGTACTCATTGCTTTACTCATGTAACTGTAATCCCTCTGTACAGCATCTTTACAATAAATTATATATATATAAAGAAATGTACTCACTGCTTTAGATATGTAAGTGTAATCCCTCTGTGCATCACCTTGACAATAAAATTAAATTCAAATATTAATAAAGATAATCGGGAACTGATATTTACAGAAAGTAAGAATGGATGACTGTGTGTGGTTGTGTGTGCGCGTGTGCGTGCATACATCCATGCATGCGTGCCTATCCTGAGACTTGAAATCAAGGCCTGGGTGCTATCTCTGAGATTTATTTTTGCTCAAGGCTAGCAC
The DNA here is from genome assembly GCF_000151885.1 of Dipodomys ordii. NCBI lineage: Eukaryota > Metazoa > Chordata > Mammalia > Rodentia > Heteromyidae > Dipodomys > Dipodomys ordii. The sequence continues at coordinate 1,027,052 of NW_012267313.1, read as the reverse complement.
TCTACTACTTGAGCCATAGCACCACTTGTCTCTTTTTGGTAGTTTTTATTGGAGATAAGGGTCTCATGGACTTTCCTTCTCAGGCTGGTTTCAAATAGTGATCCTCAGGTCTCAGCCTACTGAGAGGCTTGGATTACAAGCATGAGCCACTGGTGCCTGGCTGGCTGATGCCTTTTCTAAAGTACATATTTTCTAAAATAATATTATTCTAATATATTTCTTTATGAATTCATATTTTACTGAGCATTTGGGTTCCATCTCTCTACTTTAGCCTAACTCAGAAATATGGAAAGCAATTCACAGTTCTCAATCTTAAGATACTTTCTGAAAGGATTTGGAGCCCAATGAAATCATATTATGTTTCTTAAACTCTAATACCAGTGCCAGAAGAGATAATGTGATTAAAGAATAATCTTGAGCAAGAAAATTTCAAGATGTTAGGGAAAAAAAACAATCAAAATATGAGCAAGTATAACATGCAAAGTTAGTATGGCTGGGCAGAGATGGGAACAATGGCTGATGCTGACTGCCTAATTATGAGTGTCACATTCCTGACAGGGTAAGTTGGTCATGATACCTGACATGGTTCTAAGTTCTGGGCCTTGTTACTCCCCAGAAAGAATTTTCTGATTCTCTGCTTCAGTCTAGACTTGAGACTGAAAGTTTAGCTAATTCTCTATTTCCATCCAAGGGAATTGTTTTAAGTCACCCATGGCTTAAGCCCAGACCTATTCTGATTCTGCAATCTCTACTTCATTCCCCTGGGCAGAATTACAATGTCCTATCTCTGCTGCATGCACCACATTTTAGGGGCTTATGACTGGGTCTCCTTCTACTTTTCTTCTCTATCTACTTCCATGTTCTTGCCATCCTTTTTCCTCTCAGTTATACATGTGTGCACTTGTGCGTTTAGATGCACTTTGCATCACACACACACACAGCGTCAAACTCCTGAGGATCCATTTGCCTGCTGTATTAATATTTGCCTCCTCTGCTGTATTATAAGCATATGTTGTTTTTTAAATAAGTTTTTTATTGTGAAAATACTGTACAGAAGGGTTATAGTTACATGAGCAAGGTAATGAGTACATTCCTTATCATATATTGTTATAAAATACTACTAGCACTTATTGCCTTGTTCCTGGAAGAAAATGTTCTATGACACTGAGCTTTCTCAACTTTTAGGACAAGGGTGCAATTTTAGAGAGCAACCTTTCCTACTCGGTTCCTTACTAGATATGAGGCAATCTACCTCCTTGTCCAATACCAGCACAGACCTAATGTGACAACACTGTCCACTTCTGCCCCAAAAACAGCTGCTCCAGAAATGGTTCTATCTAGCTGTAATTTGAATTCATGGCTTAAAATCATAGTTTACTTTGTTTTGACATAAATTTTTTTTCACTTATTTCATGGAGATAACAGTAACTGGAAATTTGACTACTTAATTCTCCTTAAAGAATAGTTCAGATAATCCAGTAGTTTGTATACATTGCTTCCAAGACATGTCAGGAGGATAAATTTTTCAGAAATCACAAAGGTTTTGGGGTAACTGATTTGAACCATATTCACATGTAAGTCAAGTTTTAACTTAATCTACTGGCAGAAAATGTAAATTTGCAATACAGAAACAACTTACATTAGGACCAATGGGACGAATTATCACCAGAGGGATTCTAACACTAGGCACTTAGAAGAATATGGCTTCAGTGTTGTTCCTTGTAAATATGGCCTCAGTCCTATCACAAATAAACATCAAACTCAAACTGAGAGACGGTTGGCAAAACAACTACCTTATACTCTTTCTAAAATATTAAAATGAAAGAACAAAGAGAAACAGTTCCAGATGGAAAAACCATGGCAACTCAATTAACATGTGACCTTAGATTGGTCCCTGAAGATCACATCACAGAATATTTTTATTAAGATAATTTAATTGTTAATGTAAAATTTGTGTATGTGATATTAGCATTGAATCAATGTTAATTTTCTGATTTAAACTATTGTGGTGTGGTTACATAGTAGAATTTACTTATTCTTCAAAAAATGCATGGTGTAATATGCATGTGTCAAAGCGATATTGTGTCTGCAGTTTACTCCCAAGTGAAATAACGATCCATGAAATCGAGAAAGAGAAAATGATTTTTTAAAAAAAAACAAATTTGCTAAAAGGCTAACAATTGGGAAATTCTGGGTGGAAGAATATGAGAGTTCTTTACACTAGTCTTATAAAATATTTTGACAATCTATTTCAAAATAAAAATTTATCCAAAATAACTTGAAAATGTTTATAGTGGATAATTGTCCTTCTGTTGGTATCAAAATGTCTGTATGGTCTGCCTATATCTGTCCATGAGCATAGCACCTAAGAAAGTGAATTCAGTTCAATGAGAGCCAATTATGCAATATGCCCTCAGCTCAATTATTGGAGAAGCTCATGATCTGCATTTTTACACATTTAACCTCTTTTCTTCCCATCCTCCTCCTTTCTTCTTTGAGGTGCCCATATTTTCTAAGGTATCACATTCAATGAACTGTAACTTAATGCTCTAGAGAGAGAATGCAGTTGAAGGGAAGCCTGTCAGGATGCAAGTCTCAGTTCATCCATTTAATTTAATACCAATGTGTTCTAGTATATCTAGAATTAAGGTGACAATAGTGTAGATCTCATGAGGTTTTTCTTATGACAATTAAAGAAATATAAGTGGAATGTACTTGGCACATATGCATTTAACAAATGTTACCTATTTGTATCATTGGGTCAAATATGCTGAGCATTGGTAGTGAAGTAAGAAAATGTGAATCTAATAAATAAGTAAGCTAGCACCATCCGTAATGAAGTCACAGCAGTAGGTCACCATGGGCTAGAACTCAAAATGTAATGTGAATTCAAGCAACTGTATATCCGTGACTGAATTAAGAATGCCCCAAATCCAAACTAACAGAAGACATGAGCACACATAAGCAACTTAATTCTGTTTTAGAACTGTGACAAATCTAAAACAAAGTTGAAATTATAGGCAACAGCTTAAGGGAAACTGAAACCAAAAAAATAGTACTTTGTGTCCCATTGGGAAACTTTAAAAAAGATAGGGAAGAATATTCGATTATGAGACAAAAACATGTGTAACTTTCTCATTTCCTGCTCACAAGATGCTCTGGCTGCTATTATGTAAGCTGTGTAGAGGACATATAATAAGAGACTAAGCAGATAGAAATGTTCAGCAAGACAATTCTTTATGACTCCTTGGCACCCAATGCCAAACATTAAGAAGGTTTATGAGAAGCCAGTGAGCACTGTAAATTGCTCTCCTTCCCGTCTGAATTATGATTCAGACTTCATTTGTTTCCTGCATACTGATCTGACAATGAGAGATAAATCTGATAAAGTTCTCTAACTTGGAAAGAGACTTGTTTTCTGTCCAGGGAATCCATCCATGTAAGGAGAAGGTTATTGGGCTCAGAGCCACCAGCAATTACTTGTGTACCTGAAACACTCCTTTGATTTTCTAAGCATTGTCATACACAATTCTTTGCTTATTCAGCTTTTTTCAATGGCCCTGGAGGACTGCTTTTTGTGAAACTCTCAGCCATGACTCGCCTGCAGTGCTGTGATTTAGGACTTGGATGTCATTAAGTGAGTCATATTTTACTTGCCAGTACCCGGTGGCCATCGCTTAGTACACTGTCACCCCAAACTCCATTGCTTATTAACATGTCTCCTATTTAAGGGTGATGCAGCCCAAGACACAAATACTAGTATGTACCTTTCCACAATATTCTACAAACAAACCAAACATTGAGAGAATTGGCTCCACTCTCATTTACAAGTATTTTGGACTGTTTTGTGTTCTGTCCCTAGTGATACTCTTCTTAAAACTATAGTATGCTGTATTTTAACTACATGGAGGCAGTCATAATCTACAATGTTCAGAGAGGAAATTTTCCATCTTCTAGGAGGGAAAAAAATAGATACCAGAAGCATTTTATACAGCTTTATAGTCACATTCTTTCCTAAAAGCCTGGAAACTCACAAACTGTACTTAGAAGTAAGTAGAAATCCAAGCAATATTATATATCCAAACCTGTTAGATTCTTTTAATGAGTACAAATAAAATGCTTTTAACACAAGCATTATAAAATAGACCCCAAAAAGTTAAAAGAAGTTTAAGTTAAAGGAGTTAAAACTACCATCTGCGCTAATCCTCCGATTATCTGAATTCTAACACAAAAGCAACAACCATAAAAACTGTTGATTTCAACACCAATACCACCACTGTGTATTGGATACTACTTATCAGATGCCAGCACTGCAGTGAGCACATGATCACTTTGAATCACCATTTCCACACTGAGATAGTCACCATGTTGCCCCATGTTACAGAGGAGAATGGAAGTTAACAAGAGAAATCATCTGCTCAAGGTCATATTGGTACTGACCTTAAGCCTCACACCTGAGCTCAAGCTCAATCCACTTTGGTATACCATTCTAGCCTTTTGCTTCAGCAGCCAAACTCTTGCAAATATAGTAAGTAGCAAAAAACAAATTTGGCAATTTCATCGAAAATTCACCTGGAGTTCTAGGTCAGACATAACATTAAAGATGTTACATGAATGGACACAAAGGGAGTGACCAAAATCTCAATGATGGCAAAGAACTCATGTGTTGGAAACTGAAGATATATATGTTGAGTTCCTACTGTGCGTCTGGTCCTGATTCCAGCATTTGAATTGAGGGAGGTAATGTACCTTTTTAGTTCACTGCATTCATGCAATACTTTAACAAGAATTCTAGGTTATCAGATTCTGAAAGTCAGAGTTTTTAAGTTACATAGGACATAATTACTGCTTTCAGGAACCTAATAATCCAGTGTCATTCTTCCAGAGAGCTTCCCATTTTGCTACTACTCTTCTTTCCCCTTAAAAGACAAGGATAAGCTACCCACATCTTAAATCAAGTCTTGAGATAACATCATATTGGTTTTCATAATTACCCTTTAAAACAACAAACCAAGAACCATCTTTAATCCATACTATCAGAATATATGGGAACTTAAAAAGAAAACTTGAACACTACTCTTCAGGTAAGGAAACAGAGAGCTATCTTACTGGAAGTCAATACAAAAAACCACACAGCCCTGACCCATGTCTTTTGATTTCCAGGGACATTCTTCTTTGCTAGTAACACCATCCAGGCATACATCATGAATGATCAAACCTTTTTCCTTCCGCCTGCCAGGGGAAAATGAAAAGTTTTATTGTTCATAATTTTGGATAAGTTGCAATATTGTGAGTTCATATAAATTCACTCACAAATTACACACAATAAACCCTTGTGAGCAATTTCAAGTCAAGATACCACCCCCTACTCTTGCTGGGAGGGCAAGGTACTGTTGGAGCAGGAGGGAAGAAAGTGGGGGTTACTCATAAATTATGAGAAGAAAAGAAGTGATTTCATCAAAGTGCCAAGCTCAGTACAAGGAATGTTTCAATTGTGTAAAATTTATAGTTTTCTGAGCAGGATGATTTACAGGGCCCTAATTTTCCATAATAAAAAGCTCAGTGGGGATTCTGTGAATGAAACATCTTTTTAAAAATAAATTTTTAAAAAATGTAGCTCAAAATGAGGGTCAATGGTGCCATGTTTGGAGAATAACTCCTTCTCGGATCAGCTCCAAAAATGAATCACAGGAGAAAGACCCCATAAAACATGGGTTATTTTTTTAAGGCATAGAAAGTTGTATAATAAATAAGTAATATGCAGAAAAGTATATCCAATTCAATTTGTTCAATTCAATAGGATTACTTCTTTGTCACTGAGTTTCAATTTAAAAAACAAAGACAGAAATCAAAGGGCCTTTGTGAAAGTTAAGGTGTTTAAATAATGGAATGAGACGAAGAAGCAGAACAAAATGAAATCATTTGTTTCTTTAAGTAGATTTTTTTATAATCAGGGGCAAAAGGACATAATATGCTGCTTCTTGAAAAATTGATCAATATAGAATCAGACCTAGCTCTTTTTGAAATAATTCTAAATCCTTTTCTGAAAGAAACATTAAGAACCACCCCCTCGGTCCACAGGTGAAGCCAATTTAAGTCCTATGACTGAGGATAGGCTTAATGAGTCAATTAACTCCAATGCATGTTAGTCCATTCTTCATAGTCACAGCTCAACCTTAGTTTCCTGCTAGCATCTTCAGGTCCCAGTGGACTCTTTTCCTGCCCCTCTAACCTAAGTTACTGAGAAACTACCTGGAATTTAGTACTAGCATATTCTGGTTTGTTGCTACACTCCTGACTAGTTGGCCTTGTCTGTCAGTGCCCACACAAATGGAGCTTGAGTTGACTATATCATTTGAATCTTGGCCCTTCAGCCCAAGTTATCTCCCTCATCACACACCACCTCCTAGTGGATGTCCTTCTGGGCTCCATCTATGTAACCAGAACCTACTGCTCACTAAGATTAGTTGGACTTTTGGTGTGATGACTTCATCATTGGAGCAAGAAGATTTTAAATTTTGTGTCAAGTACTTTTCTTGATTTTCCTGTAGTTAAATCTCAAATGTTTGTACATTTGCTAATTCCTTCATTTAAATGGAGAATAGATTTTAAGGTGATTTTCCCATGATCCTTAGTTCTTATTTCATATCTTTTATAATGATTTGAAAGTGATTTGGGGGCCTATGATTTGCTTAGAAACATAAGATATATAAGGAATGGGTGTAATTTCAAGATTGGATTAAATAGTATAAGATTTTGTCTTCCTAGAACACTCACAATAGAGATATCTCTGTTATTGACTTTGAAGGATGAAACTACCACTTTGTTAAAAGGAAAATGAGATAGCCATATAATGTAGAAGTGGATGAAGACAGTATCTAGTTGCTGATAGTGGTCTCCAGCCTATAGATAATAAAAAACAGAAGCCCTCAATTTGACAACCACAAAGAAATGATTTTTGCCAACAGTCTTGATAATCTTTTATTATTATTATTATTATCTTATGTACTGGTCTGGGCTTTGAACTCAGGGCCTGGGCCCCCTCCCTGAGCTTTATTTCACTCAATGCTAGCACTCTATCACTTGATCCACAGCTCCAGTTCTGGCTTTTTTGGTAGATAATTAGTGATGAGTCTCTGGACTAGACTAGCTTTGAACCTCGATCCTCAGATCTCAGCCTCCTGAGAGGTATGAACCAATGATGCCCCACTTTTTAGATTATCTTTAAGTAGTTATACAAAGGGGTTTGAATTCAACATGTCAAACACTCAGTTTATGAGTACAATGTGTCTTGATCAAAGAGCTTTAAAGCAGATCTGATATCACCCAAATCTCCAAACTGCAACATTTTAGAGAAACAGTACGAATGCTGTCTCCTGATCACAAAAATGATACTACAATACATTCATATGTGTTATTTTAAGCTACTCTATTTGTGGTAATTTGTTAAGCAGCAATATTACTTCAGTTCGAATCAATACAGAAACAATTGTTCATAAAATGCACTGCCATGAATGCTAAACAGTTACTCTGTTCCTAAAAGGAAGCCACCAGCATGAAGGAATGTCTAATCTGGGCATGGAAAATTACCCAAAAATTGTGAAATACCATATAATAATCGGAGTTAGTATAAAGCAGTTTATGATCCATTGCCAAATTAATGCAATAGACTAAAGTTTCTACATGCACTCTGGGAGGAAAGGCTGTTAGGTTCCAGGAAGAGTTTATGACACAAGCAGAAAGAATTCTGTAATCATAGCAGCATGAATAGGGCTTGCTTTGGGACTGGGGAGAAGGAACATTAAAGACAGGCAGTACACCTCCTTCAGAAAATTATCATATCCTGATGTCTAAAGAAGGAAAATGCCAGACTCTGGAATCAGCGATCGCATGACCCAACAAATAATATACATGACTCTGGCAATAATACATGACTCTAAATGTCAGTTCCCACATCCATAATACAGGAAATAATCGGGGTATCTCCCTCATTAGCTTGTTTTGAAAGTCAAATGACCAAATAAAGCACACATTACAACCTGGTAAATGTTGACTGTTTATATTACCAACAGAACTTGTAACGCTGCCATGAGATCTCCCTTGCAGCCAGACTTAAGCCAGGTTACAGTCATGCTCAGTCTCAGCTTTCTCCCAATGCTCCACCACAGCTTTTGTTTTTTAAACTTTAAGTAGTTGTACAAAGAGTTGCAATTTAACAAAAGAGTGTTGTAAGGTAACTCGCTTGCGAGAAAAGAGGAGGCACATTTTGAGAGGTTGAATCGGGAGTCTTTATCAGGAAGCAAGTGATTGCAGGTAGACTCGTATCACAAAGACCTGCAGCCCCTCGAATACACTTAACAGTCAGAAAATTGAGCCATGAAAGCAGTCGAGGAAAGAAAGAGCAGAAAAACAGCACCAACAAGCCAGCTCCAATGGAGAGCTAAAGTGGGACGCCATGGTGACCAAAGGAGAGCCAGGAGAGAGGAGACACAAATGGCGCCTGAGATGTTCTGGTCCTAAGTAGTGGCAGGTGTGGGGGACCGGGTCACAGGAAACTTGAGTATCCTGAGTTCAAGGCACAGTACTGACAGGTCCAATTAACCTATCATCCAATTCCCAGCCCCTGCCTGTAGGAATTCAGGCATGCCCATTCCCCGGGAGGAAGGACTTCAGCTTTCTCCACCATGATGACAAGATGGCACCTGTTAAACCCAATTCCCTATCCACCTCGTGGCCAAGATGGCACCGACTAGACCCAGCCTTCCCATTTCAATAGTTTATGAATGCAGTGCATCTTGCTCAATGTCACCCCTTACCACATTCTCACCCATCCCTCCCCAACCCACTCCTCTCACTTTTCTTAATTCTGTAGGATATGCATTAAAATGTTGACTGCATTCTCCCCCTGTTCTCTTCCTCATGCATCAACCTCCTTTCCCTTTACCCCACCCCACCCCACCCCTTGCAAATACCCACTTCCTGGTGTTTTCTGAACTTTGACTTTGCCACTCTAAGGAATTACACTATTTGAGTTTTCTCATGCACACCACTCAATGTATTTATCTATACGTTTATAAGCCAAATCCAGCTTCCACAAATAAGGGAAAACATTCGAGCTTTGTCTCTGGGCCTGACTTACTTTGCTTAACATAATTTTTCCAAGTCTTTCCATTTCTTTACAAATGACACAATATCATTCTAATGGATGAGTAAAATTCCACTGTGTGTACATATCCCTATATCCTGTCAGACTAGTGTCCCACCATTCTAAAGAAATGCCTTGAGCTCCTGCTTCCTGTCTTGCATTTTATGACAAGAGAGATTCCTGGTGCTAAGCCATGAGAGTACTGAGAACAAAAGCTTTGTGCATTTCATCTTCTCAACTCTCACCAGGTCCAAAACAAAGCTTCATATGCAGCTGGCCTCAGATTCTATAATCCTTCTCCCTAGTTTCCCAAGTGTTGGGATTGCAGGGATGTGTTGCCACTCCCAGACATTCTTAGGTCTTTTCATTCTCTTACTATTTTTCTTCTTCTTTTCCCTCCTATTATTTTATTTTTGTTAGTGCTAGGGGTTGAACTCAGGTCCTGAGCTTGTTAAGCTAGTCCTCTACCATTTGAATCACATTTTCGACCCGTGCTTTTGTATGTAGGCCAGCATCTCGGGAGGCTAGAACACAAAGAGAAATAAAGATAATTCTACTCATTACTCCATGTCCTTTTATTTTTCTTATAGTTCTAGAATTTAACCTCATCCAGTCCAACTTCAGAGACATTTCTCTGGCCAAGTGAGTATTTTTCATATATATATGGCTACCTACCACTTACATTCTTTCCTTGCAGATTCATTTTTGATAATGTATTTGTTTGCAAGTTTCTCCACAATAAGCAGTTTTTATCATCATTACTGATCGCAGTAAAGTGAAGAGGTCCCAAGTGTTTGCATAGTTGAAAGCTGCCATTGCCTCCAAGGAGAGAACATGCAATACCTCCATTGTACCAAAAAGTCAAGCTTAGCATGCATTGCGTCTATAGGGTATTTATAAATGAGGCATATGTGAGTCTTCTGGTTAGCTTATGGCATTTACAGTCTTCCTGCTGTTCAGTGCTAACACTGGAACATAAGTCCCCAGAAGTTTACTGGAATATTCACATATGGTCAAATATTACACATACACTTGGCATCTTGATACAGTTGAGTATGTTTTCACACAGACAATTGTCATCTGGCTTGAATGTTGAAAAGTATGGAGGACAAAAGTGATGCCAATAGAGAATGAAAAGAAAAGAAGAACATGCAGAATGGTCTTTCTCCCAAGCAAAAGAAAATTGGAAATGCTACAGCTCCATCAGATGATCAGCTGTCCAACTCTGAGATTCAGTATGCCTTCAGGGTACTTTTACTTAAAATTAATCCAGAATGTTGTTTCCTAAAAAAAAAAATGAAAAAGACCTGAACACCAGAGTTGATGTATTTTAAGAATTAAAGCCTGTAAGGAAGAGGATGTGGTGGGAAAGGCTGTGTTTCATCTCTGTAAGTTACCAGCTGTGTGTCCTTGGGCAAATTGCATAACCTCTCTGCACATAGGCTCTCTCATCTATAAAATTGGAACACATACACTTGCTATTCTACTGTATCCCACAGCTGTGATCCTAAAGAGGATAATGTGGCCTGTACCATCTTGTGTCACAGGAGGAGGGAGTTCTTACAGGTTTTGTTGTTGCTATTCTTGATACTGAGACAGGATCTCATTCGATAGCTCAGGATGTCCTCAAATTATGATCCTCCTGCCTCAACCTCATGAACACTTGGGCTTACAGGCATGACCTATCATGCCCTAGCCCCTATATTGGTCTTTAAAAACTACAAAATATTGTGATGATTGTTCCATTGAGTTCTTTTGTAAATGGAATATTCATTATCACCACTTGCAAAGTCTTCATTATCAACTGCAGGAAATAGTTTTCTCTAAGAACACACCTTTAGACATCAGCCCCTGCCCCCCACAAATCCCTTCCTCCAAGTCCAGAGTCATTAATGTAAACACCACCACATTAGTCTAGCCTGAGTATGGTCTGCCCTCAGACAATAGGGACAAATATCTCTAAGCCTTCTCTATGTTTCTGACCTCAGGCTATGTGGATGAATATTCCAAATTCCATGAAGCAAAATGTCTTGCTCAAGCTTATTAATAATACATTTCTGTCACTGGGTGCTAGTGGATCAAATCTGTAATCCTAGGTACTAAGGAGGCTGAGATTTGAATATTGTAGTTCAAAGCCAGCCTGGTCAGGAAAGGCCAAGAAATTCTTAACTCCGGTTTACCACCAAAAAGCCAGAAGTAGAACAGTTGCTCAAGTGGTAGTGCACCAGCCTTGTGCAAAAAGCTAAGAGACAGCTCCCAGGTCCTAAGTTTAAGCCCCAGTCCAGACATGTTTGCGTGCACGCATGCACACACACACACACACACACACACACACAAAGTTCCTGTCACCCACAACAAAGATTTCTAAAGTAAGAGTTAAGAGTTAAGCTGGGCTCTGGTGGCTCACGCCTGTAATCCTAGCTACTCAGGAGGCTGAGATCTGAGGATCGTGGTTCAAAGCCAGCCCGGGCAGGAAAGTCCATGAAACTCTTATCTCCAATAAACCACTAGAAAACCAAAAGTGGCACTGTAGCTCAAGTGGTAGAGTGCTCGCCTTGAGCTGAAGAGCTGAGGGACAGCGGCCAGGCCCAGAGTTCAAGCCCCATGACCGACAAAAAAAAAAAAAAAGAGTTAAGAAGGAGGGGGAAGAATACTACTTTAAAAAAAACTCTGCTTTCACTGTATTTGATGTTGGTATCATTTGTGGAGGGGAAGGGAAAAAAGAAATTGTTTCAATAGGGACACAGGTGGATCCATTGCAACAATGAGATGTACAAGTCATTATGTCGAAAAACGAACAACTTTGACGATGGGGGTGGGGGGAGGAAGGAGGGTGCCGTGCCAGATGGGAAGGGGAGGCAATGATGCTTGATAAGAAATATACTCATTACCTTGCCCATGTAATCGTAACCCCACAATAAAAATTAAAAAAAGTGAGCCAGGCACCAGTGGCTCACACATCTCAGGAGGCTGAGATCTGAGGGTTGCAGTTTGAAGCAAACCCAGGCAGAAAAAGTCCATGAGATTCTTATCTCCAATAAAATACTCAGAAAAATCCCGAAGTCATGCTGTGGTTCAAGTGGTAGAGCACAAACCTGGAACACAAAAAGGCTTAAGGACAGTATCCAGGCCCTGAATTAAAGCCTCAGGACCAGAAAAAAATACAAAATATAAAATAAAATAATGGAGCCGGGCACCGGTAATCCTTGCTACTCAGGAGTCTAAGATCTGAGGATAGTGGTTCAAAGCTAGCCCAGGCAGGAAAATCCGTGAGATTCTTATCTCCAATTAAACACCAGTAAACCATAAGTGACACTGTGGCTCCAGTGGTAGAGCATTAGCCTTGAGCTGAAGAGCTCAGGGATAGACCCCAGGCCCAGAGTTCAATACCTACATCCGACAAAAATTAAATTAAAAATAAAAATAATAGAAAATAAATAACACTGCCTAAGATCCTGCCCAATAGGACTGCTAAAATCTTAGCACATATCAAGCAAATTACAATCTCATTGATGTCTTCCCACTAATTTATAAAAAGGAAGGGATTTGAAATGTTTGAAACACTTGGGATGCAAATACAATTGTCTTCTCTTTTAACAAATATAATTCATAAATCTCATGCTGGTTGTGTCCTCCATTTTTCCTTCTCTTCCCTCTAAAGAAGAGAATTGCCTACCTTTTCATTAAAAACATGCAGGCTGCCATCAGTTGGCACGGTCTATGGAAACAGGAAAGTTGCCCTCAAGTCTACTCCCTTGTCACCACACTCTACCAGGCGGCCCCACACACCAAGCACACACTCAGCCAGGCCCTACCTGGCCCCACAGGCTCCATGCCCAGGCTGGTGCAGGTACCCATCACTCCCAGATGTGAAACCACTTCTCTTTCTATCCCAAAGACTGACTCACAAGCCTGCCTGCTTTCCATTTCAGCTGTACTACCCATGGCACGTCTTCCCTTGATTCTACAACTATTCCACGTTTCATCCTCAGCTCACCTCTTTTCAGAGTAGAAGCCAGGTCTCTGGTCTTAAAGAATTTCCACTTCATTCTCTATTTATGCAGATGATCATATAAAATAATATTCTATGAAATAAACTCCAAGAAAAGCAAACAAGAGACAGTTACTGTTATTGCTGGTTTTGTTTTCTTCACAGATTTATTATCTACAGTTTTGACAAAACATAATCCAAGATAGATAGATGATGACAGATAATAGAAAGAGGGAATTTCAAAAACAAAAGTTTGAACTCCTGTCTGTACATTGAATGTCCCAGTCAGTCCTAAATTAATATTACTTGTGATTAAATCCCTGTATGACCTGCTATTTCTATGCCCTTAAATTGATGGAAACCTTCCTCCCAAAAAGTAAATGTTCCCAAAAAACAAGATAAGAGTTAATGTGCTTAATTTATGTAATAAAGCAAAATTTTGAGGTTTGTCGAAGATGGCAAATCTTTAGTGAATGTTGAGTGACATGATGGGGGAAAAATAATCACATACGCCCAGCACAGTACTGAATTCTATGTGCCCTGAGCATGCATAGTTTTTCCCCAACAGCAGTCACCTTATAACCAATGAAAAAAGAGGTCTACTGTAGTTTTCATTATGTTGAGCTATGTTTTTCATCACTACCACCCAACATATTACGAAGTACAAGGCACTGACTTCATTCTTAAAAGTATTGTTCAAATGTGAATGTAATGGTAGGGGAAAAACCAAGGAGGAGGTAACAATGCTCAGTAAGAAATGTACTCATTACCTTACTCATGTAACTGTAACCTTCTGTACAGTATTTTTACAATAAAATATATAAAAATAAATTTAAAAAATCACTTGAAACAAAGAACCTTTCCAAAGAAGAAAGCTCATTCCATTGTGACATTCTTTTTGCTGCTTCCCAGATCGTGTTCTGTTAAAGGCCACCCTGTATGGGTAAAGATCAGGTCTCTTTGTCATCACAGAAGGGAAAGCTACCCTCCCTCTGTTTGCATTTATAATTGTGACATCAAATGCAAACAAGGATGCATGAAGAAAAGGGAATTGCGTACACTCATGAAGAACAATCCTTATCTCCATGATTTCCAAGCCAGATGCAGAAAGGAAAACTTCTTGGTCTCTTGTAAATCATGTTAAGTACATCATTTAGATCCCACAGTCTATGGATACATTTCCAGAATGAAAACTCAGGACTTGTCATTATGTCTAAGTATAAAAGCCTAACTTTTCCTCCTCAAAACATTTTCCCAAAGGAAGAAAATATCATATATTGAACTCTTTCTAAATTTTCCCATGCTGCAAGACATCTCAAATTTTTCAGCTTGAATAACAAAGTAATGAAATTATACCTGGTCATGTTTATAAATTACCCAAAATAACAGATTTCTTTAATTTGGTTGATGGAAAAAATACAGATTTATCATTATCCTGTTGAGGATAACTTTATAGAAACTTATTATAGTAAAAAAAATCCATACAATAAAACTTCCCACATTAGCACCATATGAAAATAAATAATATTATAACCTAAACAAGTGAGATCTGAGGATTGCAGTAGGAAGCTAGTCCAGTCAGGAAAGTCTATGAGAGAATCTTATCTCTAATTAAGCACAAAAAAAGGAAGTGGAGCTGTGGTTCAAAAGAAAGTGTTAGCCTTGAGCAAAAGAGCTCAGAGACGGTGCCAGTCTCTTTAAGCCCTTGGACCAGCATACACAAACACACAAAAATGAGTATGTATGTATGTTATAAAATTGTAAAGTGATATGAAAGAAGTAACAGATGTTCAGCATTTGAAGATACTGGTACATGATGTCTTTAAAAAAAATGCCTCCACATTTGAAACTGGAGCATTGCCTTTTTAAAAGAAAAATAATACGTTATGTATTTTTTCCGCTAGTCCTGGGGCTTGAACTCAAGGCCTGGGCACTGGCCCTGAGCCTCTCTGTGCTCAAGGCTAGTGCTCTACTACTTGAGCCACAGAGCCACTTTCTGCTTTTTTCTGTTTATGTGGTACCGAGGAATCGAACCCAGGGCTTCATTCATATTAGGCATGCACTCTACCACTAAGCCACATTCCCAGCCAATGTTATGTATTTTTTTAGCTTCTTTTTTTTTTTTTGTCGGTCGTGGGGATTGAACTCTGGGCCTGAGTGCTCTACCACTTGAGCCACAGCGCCACTTCCGTTTTTCCAGTGGTTTATTGGAGATAAGACTTTTACGGACTTTCCTGCCCCAGCTGGCTTTGAACCACAATCTTCAGATGTCAGCCTCCTGAGTAGCTAGGATTACAGGCTTTTTTTTAACTTCTTTATGTTATGTATTAAGAATAATCCGGGGGGGGGCGTTGGTGGGTGGGAGAAGATGGGAAGGGATGGTAAGGGGAAACAAGGAGGAGTCAACAATGCTTGATAAGAAATGTACTCATTACCTTGCCCATGTAATTGTAACCTCTCTGTATAGCATTTTCACAATTAAAAAAAAAGAATAATCCAATAAAACACAAAGCTACAATGAAGTCAGCAACACAACCATGTTTATTGCAGCATTATTTATCATAGCCAAGATATGGAATCAGTACTGATGCCCCTCAACCGACGAATGGATCAATAATAATATGTGGTATACATACACAGGAATTCTACTCATCCATCAGAAAGAATGATATTGAACCATTTAAAAGAAAATGGAAAGACTTGGAAAAATGTATACTAAGTGAAGTAAGCCAGACCCAGAAAAACACAGATTGCATGGTTTCCCTCATTTGTGAGAACTAGAATGTGCCTATAAATCTGTAAGTAAATACATTGGCTGGTTTCCAAGCAGTTATAAATGAATTAACTGAAGTATAATAGACTCTCTGGAGAGCAACAATAGTATATTTCTTCAGAGAGACTAAGTTAAAGCCCAACAAAATCAGTACCAGAAGTACTTGCAAGAGTGGGGAGCAAGGGAAGAGGAGTAGAAGAATAAATGGGGGACAGGAATAGAATGAAGGCATTGTATATAACACAAAATTGAGAAACACAAGGGAAGGGGTGAGCCACAGGGGAATGAAGATAAATGGATGACACAGGTGAAGATGCACTGTATACATAGCTTTGTTAAATGGAAAAAAATTCAATACATAACCTAAAAATTAAGAAAAGTAAGGGAAGGTGTGGGTTGAAAGGCATGCATAAGAATGTTTAAAGCCATGACAATGATCACAGGCACTGTATTCATAAACTACTCTGCTGAATGGCAACTCTTTTATACAACTAAAGAAAATAAAAATGTTCAAAAAAAGAATTTTGTACACATTGAATTATCTGTGTATTCCTCCTCAATATAATAAAATCTTAATTATGAAAAAAGTACATAATGACTATGGTACAAACAATGAAGATATATTTTATATGAAATGTGAAGGTATAAAAATTAGGTATTATAAATCAATGTACTATTTTATCTAAAATACTATTCCATATGTGTATTTATATATGGTGTAACATGTGTGTAAATCATTCATTTATATAGCTGTAGGCAATTCTTTCCTTCAAGTTACTCACAAAACTATAGTATTTATTGTCAATGAAAAATAAACTAATAATTAAAGTTCTTAATATTTAGATATATACAGTATATTAAAATGAAGAGAGATTAAATACTTTTTTTTAGCAGTACAGAATTTTGAACTTGGGGTTTTGAACTTGCTAAACTGGTTCTCTGCCCCATGAACCAGCTCTACCTCTTGCTGTTTTTGTTCATTTGTGATAGGATCTGGTTGACTTTTCTGCTAAGACGTACCTTGAACAATGGTCTTCCTGCTCTTAGCCTTCCAAATAACTAAGATTAAAAGTGTAATCTTAGTTATTGGGTATCACTGACATCCAGTGATACCATTAAGTATATTTGTTGCTGTTTAACCAAGGTCTACTCTTTCCTTCTAGTCTATTACATAGTTTGTCAAATCATTAATATGTATTGTCTTTTTATATATTTTCTCATATGTTTTATATCTTTATATAATGTATATATGTTTATATTTTATATATTTCTTATATTTTTTCTCAAAATGTATTTGCGAAAAATTATCTTACCATTACTCTTATTATGTATAAGATGACAATGAAGGATCTGTTTTTTTAACATTTTCAAATTTATCAGCACAATCAAAGTTTGTTTCCTCAAAGTAGAAGAGGAAAATAAATGGACACATCCCCACAGAATTGGCAAAGGATGAAATAGGAGTTGTACACAATGCCCAGCCCAGATGATCTCAATAAATTCTAACTGCCAACATTAACATTAGGAATCCCATTTGGTATCTATGAACTAGAGCACACTTACCTGAAGTCAGACACGTCACAATTTTTAAAACAGGGAACCAGTTACTGATGGTGTGTGTCTGTGTGTGTGTCTGTGTGCACACGTGCGCTGGTGTAGTCCTGAAACTTGAACTCTGGGTCTTGGACTTTTGCTCAGCTCTGTGTCTCAAGACTAGCACTCTACCACTGAGTCATGTATCCTCCATTACTGGCTTTTTACTGGTTAATTAGAGGTCAGAGTCTCTCAGACTTGTCTTCCCAGGCTGGCTTCAAGGCTTGGACCTCAGATCTCAGGATTATCCTCATTTTACAGGAGCTATATAGAGCAATCCCACTAAGCAGAGACATTTACCAAGCAATAACAAGAATAAAGAACATGCAAGTGAGAACAGTAAGTTCTCGCAGAGAACTAAAATTTGGGTAAAATTCCCAACTTTACCTAAATTCAGAATATAGCACATTCAAATTGGCATACAATTCTACTAATATGCAATATATTCCTGGGGCCAATTGATAGGTAGCTAAACAAATTATTTAAAGGTGCCACCAAGTTTATAATAGTGAGAGTAACCTCCAAAACAAAAGGTAGAGAAATAACTCGTAGATAGGTTTGATCCTAAGTGCTTATTATGTATCTATCAACTATGCCCTGCACATACCATAATAAATGATTTTTAAAATTCCCTTTTCTAGGTTAATAGGATAAATCCATGATTCATTGCTTATTTTGTTTCCTTAATCACCTTTTTGTAAATTTACTAAACTATTAAAACATGAAAGAACAAAATGGTATATGTCATTTGATAGATGGGGAAACTGATCGTCAGTAGAGTAAGATACTTGTACATTGTTAAGATGATTCTATTAACTACACTGTTCTCTAATTTGCATGGCTCCCTTTCAACCTCACTTCACAGATCTCTGCCCAGAGAGGAAGAAATTATAATCATGTCAGAAGGAAAAATAAAGAACAGCTGATAAGGAGAGAAATGGTTAAGGCAGAAATGTAGCTGGAGCTTATAGGCTATAACTCAAGGAATTCTAATTTAAAACTCTATTTTGTTATTTTATTGTAAGGGTGATGCACAGAGGGGTTACAGTTAAATGAGTAAGGTATGAGTACACTTCTTGTTGAGCATTACCCTGCTCCCTTGTTTTCTCCCACTTTCCCTCCTCCACAAGTTGTGTCTTTTGAGTATTGCTGTTGCATTAGTTTACCCTTGGTCCTTTGTCTTACCAATTTGTTACTCCCCTTCCCTTCCTCAATAAACATACATGAAAGATGTAGGGTACCAGAATCAAAAACAGTGACAACAGGGAATAAACCAAAGGAAAACAATAGAAAAGAAAGAAAGAAAAAAAAAGAAATGACTTGACACAGTACATTTTTAAAAAAGTCATTACTATGATATGCTGGTGAAGACTTAAGCAAAATAATCTTAGTGTATTAGAATGTTACAAAGACTAACTGCCAGCTGTGACAATTTTTAGAATGATATGCATATGTATAAAAATATTTTGTGGGCTAAGTGGTAGGGTGCTTGCCTCGCATGCATGAGGCCCTGGGTTCGATTCCTCAGCCAGCACCACATAAACAGAAAAAGCTGAAAGTGGTGCTGTGGCTCAAGTGGTAGAGCACTAACATACCTCAGCTGAAGAGCTGAGGTACAGTGTGCAGGCCCAGAGTTCAAGCCCCACGACCAACCAAAAAAAAATTTTTGAAGAAGTGTAGCTGTGGCTCAAGTGATAGAGCGCTAGCTAGCCTTGAGCACAAAGAGGTTCACACCCAGGCCCTGAGTTCAAGCCCCACTATTGACAAAAAAATTGTTATAATAATTGTCTAAGCACATATAAAGTGTCCTCTCGAACTCCTATCTGGCAGAATTTTCTACAAGATAAACATTGTAGTATATCAATTACCACCCAAACATAATGAATTAAGCACCAAAATAAAATCTTAGTTCTACTGACCCAAAGTCAATATATACTTATCCCAAGTCTCTTAAAGACCAGGGTTAGGAATTTTAAAATGGAAATCAATACTATCCTATTTAGAATGCTGACTTTACTCCACCAGAGTGCTTTTCAGATTTCACTACACAAAACTCCAAGGTATATTAAGTTATAGTCACGTGGTTTCATGTAATGCAATCATTGAAAATACCTTCAAGTTTCATTCTAGGGTCACATAAACAATTACAAAACAGTTGGTGACCATGATTATTAATGATAATGAAACTATTTCAAAGACCTTGTTTAAATCCTGAGAATATAAGCTATTATTAAATGCAGAAACTACGTATAATATTTTATCTTATAAAGTTAGAGGAGAACAAGCCATCTACATTATGGGTTAATGTAATACACAAACTAGTGATAATGTACTCCATATCTATAGGTTAACCTTTAAAGCATTGGGTAATTAAACTAATTTTATGTGTATCCTGTTACTATTCAATAAGATGTATATATTTCTTTTTTTGGGGGGGGGGTCCGGTCGTGGGGCCTGAACTCTGGGCCTGGGCACTGTCCCTCAGCTCTTCAGCTCAAGGCTAGCACTCTACCACTTGAGCCACAGCGCCACTTCCAGCTTTTTCTTTTTGCTTATGTGGTGCTGAGGAATCGAACCCAGGGCCTCAGGCATGCAAGGCAAGCACTCTACCACTGAGCCACCTTCCCAGCCCCCAAGATGTATATATTTCAAAGCAATATATTGCACATGAAAAAATATATACCATTTTTATTTGTCAATTAAAATAACTTAAAAGTAGTGAATAAATTTTTGTTTATTTTATTTTCTTGAGTTTCATTACATTTTACACGTGCTTGTATGTTTATATGCATTTTATCTCCCCACCCCACTGCTGTCTCTTGTCCTCTACTCCCTCATCACCCCACACCATCTCCTTCCAGATATTCCCCTTTCTACATTCATGTACTTTTTTCAATCTAGATTAAACATGTGAGAGAAAATGTACAATATTTGTATTTCTGAGTCTGGCTCATTTTGCTTAGTTCGTTGATCTCCAGTTCCATTGGATAAAAAGGGGTTTTTGTTTTTTAACTTTAATTTTATTGTCAAGGTGATAACAGAGGGGTTATAGTTATGTAAGTAAGGTAGTAAAGACATTTCATGTCATTTTCCCCCTCTTTTCCTTTCCCTCTTCCCCCCAAGTTGTACAGATCATTTCCAACATAGTTTCCTGTGAGTATCGCAGGATAAAAAGTTTTAATAAAACAAAATATTAAAAGCTCAGACATATGGGGAACCAGAGCTAACAACTTTTTTTCCTTTGCATCGCAACAAAGGGACTAAAGCATGCCTTGAATTAAAAGACAAGGATGATCCGGGTGCTGGTGGTGCACACCTGTTACCCTAGCAAATAAAGAGGCTACGATCTGTAGATTGTGGTTCAAGGCCATCCCAAGACTTTTGTCTCTATTTATTACCAAAAAGTTAGAAGCACAGCTGTGGCTTAAGGGGTAGAGTGCTAGTCTTAAGGGGGCAAAAAAAAAAAAAGCTCAGAGATAGCACCCAGGCCCTGAGTTCAAGCCAAGACTGGCACAAGAAAGGAGGAAAAATGAGGGTAGAGGGGAGGAGAAGGAGGGTGAGGGGAAGGAAAGAGGGAGGAAAAGAAAAGAGGGAAGGGAGAAAGGAGAAAAAGGAGAAGAAAGAGGAGGAAGAGGTCAAGGATGTCTAAGAGATCTATACAATTTACATACAATCTTTTTCTTTAAGGTAAATTTAAGTTTATTTGAAATTGAAAAGATTCCATTTGGAGAGGGCCCCCAAAGGGGAGTCCTACATGTCAAAACTTAAATAGCATCTGAACAGCACAGGTACAGCACAAGGAAGAGCACTTGAATAGCACAAAGAGAAGACAACTCCTAATCAGGATGGGAGACTTGGGGTGGTCAGCACTGGGAAGTGGTATTAATATCCGTTCTGAGAAATATCTCCATATGAGCAAAGAAATTAGGGCAGTGGCCAAGACACTGCAGAGCTGAAAAGAGAAGAGACACATAGCATTAGGAATTAATTCAAATTCTAGCTTAGTGGGCAGGGAGGAAGGGAGAAAAACCTATCTGGAAGAAATGAGCTGTCTGGCTCTTGGAAGGATATCTCCTCTAGGGTGGCCTGCTGATGTGACCTGTCCAGAAAAGTAGTGGGGAAACTCCAGACCACACCACACAGCCTTCAAGTCAGTGTTTTGGAAGAAATTTTGGATAATTCCTCAGGTCATTAAAATCCAGGGGAAATTATCCTACCCAGCACTTTGTAAAACCACTTACCATAAGAATAAATAAAGATTTTGGAGATTTTTCGTTAAAAGAGTAAGAAATATTTTAAGTGCTTTTTTCCACTTCCTCTCATCTCTGCCTATACCTCCTGCCCTGTCCCAAGAGCACACATGGATAGAGATGTAAAGGAGACAAGGAATTTTAAAATAGAGAGCTAAATAAGAAGTTTGGAAAACAAGAATGTAAATAACCCTAAGTCTTTATAAACCAACTTAATCTCTAAAAGCAAAAGGAAAGCTGAGATAAAATCTTAGTTCCAATTTAGATCTTGTTTTTATTTCAATAGATTAAAAAGTTTGGAACTGAAAGTGTGGCTGAAGTGGTAGAGTGAGTGAAAAAGCCAAGTGAGAGCACCGAGCTCTGCGTTCAAGTCCCAAATTCTTCAACACAATGAAGATTTTAAAACCAATTGGAAGCATGTTTCAGATACTGTTAAACATAAAATGTCACACTTGCACTGTAAGTAGTCAAATAAGAATGATGCCAGGATTCTGAGAGAAGCACTATAGTATACTATTGCCCCCAAAGAAAGAAAAGCGAAAATGATGTGAAATCACTCCTCTGTATGGTAACTTGACACATTGAGCATGTACAACCCAGATGTTTGCCCTTTTGGGGGAATTATTAAAATAATTACCATGTATCTCTGTATGGTTTTGATGTAGAATGCCGTTTTTGTGGTGTAAACATTTATTTATTGTGGATTTTTAGCAGCCAGTGGGATAGCAACAGTGCTAACAAACACGCTGAGGCAGGAAAATTACTTTTCCAGAAGAGTTAGACATTCTCTAAACAAGCTTCTCCTGGGACCTCGATGATAATCAAGGTCACTCCTGACAATACTATCAGAATATTTCTCTATTTTGTAGCCCATCACCCTCAAGTTGCACACTATGGAGAAAATTCTAAGCCTTGATCAACTTATCTTTAATTTTGATATGGTAATATCCCATTAAAAGCTATACTATTTGCTGCCGGGCACCAGTGGCTCACACCTGTAATTCTAGCTACTCAGGAGGATGAGATCTAAGGCTCATGATTCAAAGCCAGCCCTGGCAGGAAAGCCTGTGAGACTCTTATCTACAATAAACCACCAGAAAACCGGAAGTGGCTCAGTGGCTCAAGCGGTAGAGCACTAGCCTTGATCTCAGGGACAGTGCCTAAGCCCAGAGTTCAAGCCCCATGACCAACAACAACAACAACAAAAAAGCCATACTACTTGAGAGAAAGAAAATTCTGCAATCTTGAATCATTTGGTGAGACAAATAATGTTTCTTTGGTGGGGGAGGGATCCGGTCGTGGGGCCTGAACTCTGGGCCTGGGCACTGTCCCTCAGCTCTTCAGCTCAAGGCTAGCACACTACCACTTGAGCCATAGCACCACTTCCAGCTTTTTTTTTCTGCTTATGTGGTGCTGAGGATCAAACCCAGGGCCTCATGCATGCAAGGCAAGCACTCTACCACTGAGCCACCTTCTCAGTCCCCAAATAATGTTTCTGGAAACTAATTACAAATGGATCTAATCACTGAATATAGTTATAAATCTCACATTTGTCTCTGCAGCAAGATTCTCTGCCTTAAATTCTCTTCTCCAACTTTTAGTCCTTTGCATCTTGGATATAATGAGCCTTTTCCTGAGGGAAATCCTCCAACAAAGTTTAATTCATTTAAATCAACTCAATATGAACAGATAACATAAAATAACATCAAGATACAGATTCTTGATGCAATTCTAGTTATTTATAGGAGAAATATAATTGTGAAGTCATCCTTCAGTTATGATGTCATTAGTACATGTACAGGATCATCTCAGGTATAATGATGATAATAACATTAAGAATATTCACTGCCATTTATAAGCTTGAAGCGAAGACCACAAGAGGCAACAATTTGCTAACACCAGCAAATGCCATGCTGTCCAAAGTATCCGATCTCATGAGAAACTTAAATGCAATGTATTTGTGTTTTTGAAATTATAGACATGACTAAGGATCTGGAGGCTAACTTCAAGCTGCTGTTCAATGAGAATTGGAGGTTGTTTGCTGACCAAGTTAGTTTACATTAAAAGGCAAGTTGGAATCAGAAGATTGCACAGCCAACACGTAAGAGAAAAGGTGTACAATATTCCTAATGAGCAGTTCAGCCAGCAATTTCAGCGTTAGTATTATGCAATTAACTTCATATAGGACAGTGTCTTCCACAAAGACCAGGATGGCCAAAGCTCTCTTTCCCATAGACTATCTTTAAACTCTGACCAACTCTTGTAAATAATTCAGCTCTTTATTCATCAATAGGCAATATAATTGAGAATATTACTTTCCAGGTCAAAACTCCTCAGGTTACCTTTGTCCTCAGGGAAGAATTGATTCTCCATGATTACCTGAGAGAAATATTCTCACTCTGTCATGGAATGATCATTGCAGTTATCTGTTTCCAAACATTACTGGCATCCCATTTCCAAGTTTTGTCCCCAAAACCTAGAGGTACATGCTACCACAAGCTTAGCTATAGCCTTAGTTATGGGAATGTGCAACCTTGAATAAATAACAATCTCTCTGTGCTCCATAAGTTTATGTGTATGTCTCATATCTAAAATATACTTGGAACTCAAAAAATTAAATCCCCCAACAACAAATCCTCAAAGAAACAACTGCCCAATAAATAAGTGGGCTAATGACTTAAAGAGAAACTTCTCTGAAGAAGAAAGAAGGATGGCCAATAGACACATGAAGAAATGCTCAACCTCCCTAGCCATAAAAGAAATGCAAATCAAAACAACATTGAGATACCACCTCAGCAATGGCAAAAATCAAGAACTCTAATAACAACAGATGCTGGAGGGGATGTGGACAGAAGGGAACCTTACTTCATTGTTGGTGGGAGTGTAAACTTGTTCAACCACTTTGGAAAGTAGTATGGAGGTTCCTCAAGAGACTCCAAATAGAACTCCCCTGTGACCCAGCAGTCCCACTTTTGGGCATTTACCCAAATGTTTACAAACAAGACCACACTAAAGCTACCAGCACAACTATGTTTATTGCAGCATTATTTACCATAGCTAAGATATGGAACCAACCCAGATGCCCCTCAGTAGATGAATGGATCAAGAAAATGTGGTATATATACACAATGGAATTCTATGCCTCCATCAGAAAGAATAACATTGCCCCATTTGTTAGGAAATGGAAAGGCTTGGAAAAAATTTATTAAGTGAAGTAAGCCAAGCCCAAAGAAACATAGGTCCCATGATTTCCCTTATTTGCAATATCTAGTATATGTATGAGTCAAGCAGAAAAGGTCAGATAACTTGATGTTAGGAAAATGAACCCTAAGATATGTATATTAAATGTTTTTTTCTTTCATGCATTTGTTTCTAATGCAATTATAACATTATTTCTTTGTTGCTTTGTATGTCCCTCCCCCCCGTTTTACCCCTTGTTTTCCTTTTTTTTATGTCGGTATAATTTGTGGAGGGGAAGGGGAAAAACAAGTCATTTAAATAAGGATACAGGTGGACATGTGGCAACAATGAGAAGTACAAGTTGTCATGTCAAAAACGAACTTACAACTTGTGGGGCGGGGGGAGGGATTGGGGGGAAGGAGGATGGGAAGGGTAAACAAAGGAGGGGGCTACAATGCTTGATAAGAAATGTACTCACTATCTTGCCCATGTAATTGTAACCCCTCTGTACAGTATTTTCACAATAAAAAAAATTTCAGTGGAAAAAAAGGTTATGTGGATGTAGGATTATAGAGTCAAACTCAAGTTGAAATTAAAGACTCAAATTTCAAGATGAAATTGAAGTCACTAGCAGTAGTCACTGGAATCTAGAACTGATCTTCAAACCAGGATATTTTCACTCTTTCAATGTCAGCCGTCCATCTGTCCTACAACATCCTTGTGAAAGTAAAATAAGACAGAACATGGTGACAGAGTGAACACATTCAGTAGTTCTTTGGAAAGCCTCCATGTAACATGCTTGTTATAATTAAGTAGAAAATAGGACCTAGTAAATGTGATCCATCATGTTCTCCCCAATGATATTATTTATCATTCACCTCAAACATCAGTAATTAAGAGTTATGAGAAGGAACCATTGTCTTATTGCTTTCTACAACCCAACCTAGGCCAGGCCTAGATGAGATCCTCAGCATTCTCCATTCTCCGGCCAAATTATAGCCTTTTCTGTGAGAAAAGTCCAGGATTTGTGAGCCAATTGGATAAACAGACAGACAGACAGACAGACAGATGAAATACAGAAATAACAGTCTCAAAGGAGGAGGCTACAATGCCTGATGAGAAATGTACTCATTGTCTTGCCCATGTAATTGTAACCCCTCTGTACAGTATTTTCACAATAAAAAAAGAACCAAAAAAAAGAAAGAACAGTCTCATATAACCTTATAATAATTTTCTAACAAAACATTCTTCTCCATCTTACTGTATAAATGCTCTCTCCCTTGACAGTTCTCAGTACCACGTGGGATGAAAGGGTGCTACCATGTTCAAAAATAACACATGACATTCTATTGAGAAACACAAAATTGAATAATTTTGAATAGACCTTATGAGTGAGAACACCCTTCAGGTAAGTTTCATACTGAAGTCACACCACATTTCACACCAAATGGACATACTCAAAATCAAGAATATGGCTCCACTAGTCTGTACTCTCTTGAGAGAGAGAGAGTGAGTTGATCTGAATCTCTATTTTTAAATTCTTTAATGAGTTGCAGCAATCCAGTTAATCACCAGTAGCTGGGGGGGGGGGAGCTATGTCCTAATACCTGCACTAAATACCAAATGTGACAGGCTTGTCCAGCAATCTGAAGATCAAAAACCAGCATCCCAGTTTGTTCCAAACCCAACTACCATCATAATAAGTTACAGTTACAAGTCTCTGTTACTAACATCCAAATTTCTCACCCCACTCTGGAGTTAATTATTCATCTTTACAGTCAAATTATCTTAAAACTCCAAACACATTTCAGACCAGAAAATATAAAAGAAGGAGAAAAGTCTTGAAGTGCTCCAGGAAAGACCACCATGCTTAGTTTTGTCTCTCAGGTGTTTGAAGTTGAAATTCAGTAATGTGATAGAGTTTTAAAGTATTAATTTTATGCTCTTATTTTACCCAGATAACTCAGATTTATGATGGGTCAAATGCAAAGATAATGTATAAAAATGTCAAAAATTATACGCAGACTTATAAGAAAATAATATAAAACTTTTTCAGAGAAATATTTTCCTCTTTCTACCTCCTTTAAATAAGCAACGTGGAAAGTAATAAACAAACAGCTCATGGGGTGTAAGATTCTTTTTCACGCAAATTCTAGCACTTAAGAAAATTGAGCAAGGGTTCCAGAGAACACTAATAAACTTAAAAGGCTTGCACAGATTGTGGGATTGTGGCATTGCCCTCTAAATTAAGAATGCATTTTCTCTATTTACTTGTGAGAATTGATCAGCCAGAGGAAAATGATCTTTAGAAACAGAACTGCTGTATTGCTCAAAGTTTTTGACATTTCTAGAAGTCACCAGTATACATGCAGGAGACCATGTCATTGACTCTAGCTATCAAAAACAAAAATAAAGAACAAAAATAATAGACAAATCCCTGAGAAGAGCAAAATGATCTGATGTATTCTTCATGCTTTCCAGTTCCAACCAACTAAGTTAGAAAAACAGGTGTGGTTCTTGAATTAGAACTGAAACCATATCTACAGAGAGAATTCAACCACTATGAGTAAGTAATCATGATTAATCATACCAAAAAAAATTTTTATGAGGCTATTTTAAATCTGAATCATCCAAGTAACTGTGTTAACTACTCATTTTGTATTTCTTGAAGAGCTTCTGAAAATATATGATTACATATAATTCAAATATTTTATAGGATTTAGAGGCATAGGTGATGAATTATTTTTAATACTTCCATTCTAGATCATTTAAACACATGTGAGATATAAATGTATATAATATATATATACATATCCAATTTAAAAAAACCAGCATTTGAGCAAACTAAAAAGATCTTAAGAAATGAAATGGATTCCATATGGTGATTTTAAGGCTGGGAAATAGTGAAGGAAAGTTATCAGTGTGCTGTCAAAGTGTGTGGCATTTTTAGACTGAGAGGTAACTATTTCCTACTTTTTTCCTTTTTCTTTCTTTGCAGAAATAGAGAGTGGACACAGAGCCTTCTGCAGGCTAAACAAGCGCTCTACCACTGAACTGTAGCCCCAGTCTGATAACTGTTTCGAGCTTCCCTACTTTAATGCAAAAGAATGTCGGTGCTCTTTAGCCAAGTTTCTCTAAGATATTATGCAGTAGAATAGTGTGCCCCTCTGTGTTGAGGACCTGCCCAAAGCCAGAGAGATAGGCCCAAGATAGGGCAGCTAAAAGGCATTGCCCTAAATCTCTCTCTTCATTGGGAAAGAATATATCTGTTCCTAAGAAAAGCTTTGAAGGGGGCTGGAAAGGTGGCTCAAGTGGTAGAGCGCTAGTCTTGAGCTGAATTGCTGAGGGACAGCGCCCAGGCCCAGAGTTCAGGCCCCACAACCAGACCCCCCCCAAAAAAAGTAAAAAAAGAAAGAAAGAAAGAAAAGAAAAGCTTTGAAGAAAGAGGCTAGATTCAGATGCTAATTCCCATATAACAAACTAACACCTAAACCCCACATGTAAGGATTAATTCCTTCTCAAAGTGGTTAATTTTGTCACGAAAACCGTAGAGATGAATGTCAAGATGAATCAGTTTATGCATGACAGCAGTAGTATGAAGATGACTCAATAGAGTCAAACTATTGAATATTACATAGAATATCAGCTTTTCAAAAACATAAACTGACTACATTCCCACATATGCAAACTCTGCTACCAATGGCAACACAGATCAACTAATTGCTCTTAGAGAAGGCTTTGTCTTTATTTAACACTGAATATATTTAGAGAGTCTCTTAAAAAATGTGGAGGGTGTCAAGTTTATTTTTCTTTTTTTAAGATATTTGATTGGGTCAGGAAGAAGTCTCTGCTCTTCTTTTACGTGTTAAATTAGAGTTGGCCTAAATCATAAGCCAATCAACACTGTAACCATATACTGAATATGTACTGTGGGCGAGGTGCTGGAGTTAGGTGATCACACAACAGTCCTGACCAGAGTCAGTCAGCCTTCTGTTTAACAAACACTTGAGCTAATCAATCAGACAACGGAAAGGTCTATTTTGGATTATGGTTCCAGAGTTTTCAGTTCATGGTCAGTTGATTGTTGCTTTGGGGCCTGTGACCAGACAGGAACATGGAGTGGAAGAAGTTCTCACCTCATGGTAGCCAGAAAGTGTAGAAAGAAAGAAGTGGCCAAGATCCCAAGATTCCATTCAAAGGCATACCTCAGTGACCTAACTTTCTCCTACTAGCTCCCACCTCTTAAAGGTTCCAGCATCTCCCAGTAGTGTCACAGCCTGAGGACTGTGGCCTTATCACCTGAGCTTTGGAGGACCTGGGTTAAGGAGGACATTTATCCAAACCATAATAAAAACCCCCAAAAGCTTCCTACCTCATAAGAAAGACACATGAGAAGGAATTGCCATGAGAGCCTCCTAGCAAATAATAGGTAAGAGTGAGACAGAGGCCAAAAGATGGAGAGTAAAAGAACTCATGTCTGATCCCTTGAATAACCGCCTGGAATTTGACATGGTGATCTCACCAAGGTGAGAAGGGCACGTAGGCCAATGGAGCGGACAGCACAGGCGCATTCACAGGGGCTGAAGCAGAACAGCGTGTTCAAGAAACAGCAGTGGAGCTGCCGTGGATTTAAATATAAGAAGCTGCATTAATACAGTCTACTATTTCCTTATAAATACACTATGCATTATAGTCACATTGCTGCTCTTCCTTATCTTTCCAGACTGGGGGGTGGGGGGAGGACAGATGTTCTAGTGCAAAGTTACCAACACAGTTATAGTAGACATAAATGTATAAATGACTTAAGGTTGAACTTGAGTGAAAAGAAACACACACACACAAAATTTATCTCTTTTCCATCACCCATGGATTTCAGGTTAAGCATCTCATTCAGTGACACCAGCTTGTAGAAATTATTCTTTAGATCACAGCTCTGGATCTGAACATACCTAAGTTTGTATGCTGCCTATTTCTCAGTAACCATATGACCCAAGGAAAGTTTCTTAAGTTTCTTATCTTCTAACTTTCCTTGAATATAAAACAGGTGCTACATACCACAGAGACCAGAGAGATAATCTGACAACAAGCAAATAAGATTATATATAATAAGGAGCTTTTCAGAAAAAGTTGATATGCCGTGACATGTCTATAAATAATTTAAAATAGCTAAGTAAGACAACATAATGTTGACCTATAAATGCAAACAAAACTAGGAACTTATCCAATTCGACATATAATATACACTTCTCATTCCTGGCCAATAACAAGCTATTTTAGATATAAAGAATGATGTGGGTGAACTAGGTTTAGAATTTAACATTTCTTGCAAATTAATTGCAATCAAATCCCCTTTTTCCTTTGAACCCACCTTAACTTGTGTCTTCACTTAGCTCCATAAACTTACTTGATATGAGTTCCCCATTTTACTTTCTAGTTAAAAGATACTTTAAAAAGATACTTCCATTGCTTCCTATTCAGAGAAGTCTAGAAAAAAAAGTACCTTGGCACTCAAAATAGAAGCCCATGAGAACAGTTGCCATGGTAAGGTTGAGTAGATTAGACTCAGGATTCAGGAAATCTGTTGCTTTTCCTCCTTTTCCACAGATTAGATTCACTTAAGATGTCTAAAAGGCCCTAGGTTGAGTTTGGTGTATGTACTGTCCTGCACATCCTTAGTTTTTAAAATTTCAGGTGATTCATATATGTGTTCAGGGTTGAGTATCACTGCTGTGACATGAAAACAAATGGGGGGGGGGAACATTTGTGACAGATACAAAGATGGTCGCATTGTTTTGTGTTTCTATTAATAATTTTGGAAAATGAGAATTAATCTGGCATCAAATGTTTTTTTGTTTAATCCAATTTAATTGTAATGTTCCCTATGTACAATGTATTAATTACTGTCAGGGTCAGTGACAGAGTTTTTGGCAGAAAGAATAATCTGATTAGAATAACAATGTTTATACACACAAAAATTCATGAGAGATAACTATAATACAGTAATAGGAACAAGTGAATTGTCTGATTCAAAAGCTTTTGGAGAGGTCAAGAGAAATGGGCAAAGAGACCAGAAATGCTGGGGAGCTGGAAGCTGGGGGAAACTGAGGCAGGTTTTGAAGTGGCAAGGTTTTCAAAAATGGAAGAAATGGGGAGGTTTTCAGCAATTCCTTTGGGGACCCTATTGGGAGAAACCTTTCAAGTCATTTCACTAGCTGGGTCTTCATTGCCCTTGCCTCCTACAATGTTTTCCTTCTTTTATAACTCATTGCCTATGTGGCATATGATCAAACACACACCATGATAAAATGACAGCTGGGACTTCTCTTTGCAAAGGAAAAGTTTCTAAGATCAGTCAGTGAAGAAAAATAAAACACACACAATGGAACAATCCTATAGAAATTGGACATTTCTTAAAGTCTTGAATTTGTTTTATTCCCCCTCATTGTCCAAATGGGCTTTCTGGCATTTTATTTTCTTGGTAATGTTCTTTCTATTACCATTTGTCTTCATTGGACAGTCTTGGTTCTTTTGATTTGGCTCTGTCCTCCCTTTAAAAATGTTGGCAGTATTTACTTAATATTTGTTGGAAATTTTGTTGTTGTTTTTTTTTTATTTGCAATTTGTGGTTGGGAAATGATCCGCTTTTGTTTCAGGTTGTTTAATGTTTTCCAATATAATATCCCTTTCCTTGCACTCCAGTGGGTTCATTTACAAAACACTTAATGTCATTTGTGTCTTTGAAGAATAGTATATTTGGTTAGAACAAAAGTAAGTTCCTGCATAGAGCATATAATGGCTTATAATTGGTAAACTATTAATTTGACTATGTTTGTGAACTAATAAAAGGAGTAGGAAACTTTGGGATATTTATTCTTTCCTTTTATCTATTAATTTATTCATTCAATAAGTGTTTATTGAACACCATCTCTGTGTCAGACACAATGTGAAGAACAAAGAAAGTTAAGCTCCTGCCTTATATAATTCATAATTCTTTTGCAAAGTAGGGACTAAATGCAATATGAATAATTCCATAACAAAGGTAAGCATGGGAGCTATAGTCAGGTCAGAAGAAGGCTACACCTCAGAGTGGTTCTTCCAATTACAGTCAAAGCAAAGAGTTTGGGGGGTGGAGGGGAGTAGAGGAAGGGCCATTCCAGGCCTCCAAAGGAGGCAATATGAACTGAGGCCCAAAAGTCACAGGATATTATGAAGTTTAAAGTATGCAGCAAGTGTCCTAAGACTGAAGAGGTGAACATGAACTCAGAGTAAAAAAATCCAGTATGCATGCTAAGAATTCCAGCATGGAGTCCTGGAAGTACTTTAAGCAAGGAGATGGGATAAACTGGCTTAACATGGCTGTGTTCGGAAAGTGGACTGAGACCGAGAGACCAGGCAAATGAGACAAGTATTCTGTTTGGAATTGAGACTCTGAGACATAGTGGTCAAACACCAAATGTAGACAAAGGGATGGATTGGAAAGACAGTAGGAGATGGAACTCACAGCAGTTGGTAGATGATTAGACGAAGCCAGTGTGGGAATGGAGAAAGAGTTAAAGAGGAGATGTAGTTTTCCAGCTTGGGCAACTGCACAGATGCAATGACTGTGATGACATCTCTTCTCATACACACCTCATGGCTTAAAGAAACTTTTCACAGAAGTTAAAACAAATGTATTTACATAACTGTGGAAAGTTAAGTAACCAATTCATGATGCAATGTACAAACTTGGGAAGTTTTTCACTTGTATTTATATGCTGTATGGATTGAGTAGGTCTTAACTTTAATCCATTACTTTTAAATAAAGTATAATATGAAATTAGACTAGAAAACTCATCCTTTTAATTAAATTACCCAAAACATTTTCTTCCGATTAGCAAAACCATTTCTGATATTATTTCTTATGTTTCTATTTTTAAGAGGCTTTTTAAAATATCAATTTTAGGCTCACAGAAAAATTGAAATGAAGTCACAGAGAGTTCTCACATAGCCTCTGCTCTCACACCTGTAGAATATTGCCGTTTTTAATATCCCAATGATTATAACTGGTGAGCCTCCACCGACATATTACCCAAAGTAATGTGGGTTGCTTTAGATCTTGGTCTTGATGTTCTAGATTCATGTGTATGTACAGATATATATGTGTGTGTATGTGTATGTACATATACAAGCTTATGTGATATGTGTCTATGGTATATTTTATGTACAGTGTATATATACAGATATTTGTGTGTACATACATGTGTATAAACAAGGACATGTTCCTATCGTTATAGTATCATACAGAGCATTTTCACGACCTTAAATCATCTACTTGTTGTAAACTTCCAGAGAATGTGGATTGACCAGTACAGTGTAGCTTACTAAACTGACACCATCAACCTTCATGGAAGACAGTGAGGCACATTCACGGTCTGGGTAGCACCTTTCCTCATTTTAAATATATCATACCACCTTATATAACAATCATCTTCTAACACTTGCTATGTTTAGAAAGTGAAGGAATCTGAGACTGCAAGTTGCCAAGAGAAATGTGAACAGAACCTGTCCCTCATGTAAAATAACAAAGGTAGAGTCATTTTACCATTCATTACATAAATAACTAATGGCTCATGCAATGCCCAACACATAATAAAAAGACACTGTTTACTAGGAGCCATGCAATACTTCTTCCTTTAAAGAACATGAGATGATAAATATGTTCATTTATTTCACTGTAGTAACTTTTTTACTATCTATAGTTATTCCATAACATCATGTTCTTACCATAAATATACTCAATAAAATGTATTTCAAAATCAAAAATAATAGCAAAAGATTGTTTAAACACTGATAGAAGTTTGATAGAAATTAGGATGAAGGAAATACAGCATATTGTGGAAATAAAGAGCTTAACCAAAGGTATCAAACCTAGTTCAAGGATCATAAAAGATCTTCCAGTCCATATTATGTTTCTGTTGAAATTAATTGTAAACTGTGACCAAAGGAAAGAGAGAATAATCCAGGCAGAAGAAAAGGTTAAAAGACTACTGTTAATAAAATTCATAATGGCACCTTTAATTACCTCTTAGAAAATATGACAGGAAATCAGTGTGTCGCAACTGAAAAAAAAAATCTCAGACAAGTTGCAGCTCTCCAAATAAACCGGGGTTTCCCCAACAATGCTCCACACACAAAAAAATCCTGGTTAAGACAGGAAGTGACTGTCATGCTTGTGGCTCATGCCTGTCAGGGGTTGAAAGCCTGAGGATCTTGGCTTAAAGCCAGCCCAGTCAGACAAATCTATCAGAGTCTTAACTCCAGTTAACCAGCAAAAATCTGGAGCTGGGGATGTGGCTTACTGGGTAGAGTGACAGCTGTAACTAAAAAGGCCAAATGACAGTGCAAAGCACTGAGTTCCAGCCCAAGTGTCAACACCAAAAACAAAACCAAGACAAAAAAAAAGGAAATAACTAAGGGAAACAGGCAATCAATGACTAGGGTAAATCTTTGCACTATTTCTGTATTAGCTGTTGAAAACTTGATAATAATTTAAATGAGAGGATATGAAATTCCTAAATGGCACATAGGAGAGAATAAAGTAAATTAAGACAAAAGGAACAAAAAAAATTAAGACCATTCCTAACATAAATTAGATCGAGTCTCCTGGCTATAGGCAAAACACTGAGAAATCAGTATAAAGATCATAAATGGTCACACGTAAGGAATATTAGAGAATAGAACACAAGCTGAAAACATAATTTGATCAAAAAATCTTTCAAAATCTCAGTGAAAGAAATGTCCTCTTGAGATATGCAGTGGAAATAAATTTGCAGTTTGTGTGTGGCATATCCATGCCACCAATCCTGATCGCTATGGTTTTGGATCTTATCATCATGCCTGGGAGCTGAGAGCTATAGTATCTTGACCTCATGAGATCAAGGCAATGTGTGTAGGAGCATTCATCCCAGCTCATAAGAGCATAGTGTTACATTTTCATGAACTGCACAAACCAATCATATTTAAGAATTAAATATATCACTGGGCACTAGTGACTCATCCCTATAATCTTAGTCAGAAGCTGAGATCAGGAGGATCAAGGTTCAAAGCCAGCTGGGGGGAGGGAAGGTGAGAGAGAGAGAGAAAGAGGGAAAGACTCCATCTCCAATTAAGCAGAACAAGGCTGGACTGGAGTCATAAATCAGGTAGTAGAGCACAAGCCATGCACAAGGAAGCTAAGGTCTTAATGATAGTTCTAGCCCAAAAGAACATGTTTTGAAAAGAATTAAACATATTCAGGATTTTCACAATAAAAAAACATTAAAAAAGAATTAAACATATGAACTTAAAACATGAGTTAAAAAGAAACTCTCAGGATATGAAGAGAAAAAACAAGGGGCTTACCTACCTTGTCCTGGGATTTCCATAGCTCAACTGATCCTGTCCAGGGAAATTATAACACAGGCCTAACTCATGTGAGTTCAGGGTTTTAATTTATTCCATATTTATATCCAATGACTCCCTTGGTGAGAAATTACATGTAAGGCAGGCAATAGTATATCCATCTAAAAAATATAAATAATATTGACCTCCCTCTAAGTATTGTTAGAAGACTTGAAAGTGACAGTTTATAAAAGGACATCACCTGCTGCAAAGCATGTAGGGAATTTAGTACATGTTAGCTGTTCCTATTATTTTAGGAGAGAAAAACATGCCACATCATCAGTTCTATGAACCAGAGTCTGACATGGCCATTACATACACTGTCCAGAATACTGGGATAAGAGCATTGAGACTCCACAATGTCCCAGGGTTAGCTTTTGTCACTTGACATTATTGAAGCAGCTGTGCTCCCTCAAGCTGACTGAAGCTTTATACCTTCAGCTCCTCGGATGGGGCTACGTGCATACCCACGGCACTGGCTAAGTTTGTCCTCAAAGCAGCCTGACTCTCTAACCCTGAGTAAACTCAGTGATGCAGAGCCTATGATAAATGCACAGTAAAGACAATGTTACAACAGAGGAGCTGCTTGATTTATGGTGTCTTATGAAACAGAAACCTCTTCACATCGTGAGAATTAGTGATGGAATTTTAAAAAGAATAACAAAATGAAATCAGGAACGGAAGAAAAGAATGCCCTGGTCCAAATTAAAAAAAAAAAAGGAGAAAAAAAAGAAAAAAAACTCCTAATAAAAAATGCAAACCAGATGCAGCTAGAGATGACTGATAATTAAGTATGATAAATGACTAATGTTTTCTATTGAATTATCCAGTGTACACCATTGTTTCTACATGAGGGAACCATTTGCTTATGGTTTCTGGGCTATCTTTTTGCCTAAATTTGATTTCACAGGCAATATTCCCAATCCCAAACTGCTCCCTCCATCCCTGAACACCAGGCTTCCTCCAGAAAGTGACTCTCTTACCTTTCAAAAAAATCTCTTTTATAAGTATAAAGAAGGTTGGGCTATTTGTTAGGAAATGGAAAGACTTGGAAAAAATTATATTAAGTGAAGTAAGCCAGGCCCAAAGAAACATAGGTCCCATGGTTTCCCTTATTTGCAATATCTAGTATATGTCTGAGACAAGCAGAAAAGGTCAGATAACTTGATGTTAGGAAAATGAACCCTAAGATATGTATTCAAATGTTTTTTTTATAAGATTATTTCTTTGTTGCTTTGTATGTCCCTCCCCCACAGTATAACCCCTGCTTTCACTGTATTTGATGTCGGTATAATTTGTGGAGGGGAAGGGAAAAAACAAATCGTTTAAATAGGGATACAGGTGGACCCATTGCAACAATGATATGTACAAGTCTTTATGTCAAAAACGAACTTTACAACCTTGGTGAGGGGGGGAGGGAGGAGGAGGAGGATAGGGGGGAGGATGGGAAGGGATGGGAAGGAGAAACAAAGGAGGAGGCTACAATGCTTGATAAGAAATGTACTCATTATCTTGCCCATGTAAATGTAACCCCTCTGTACAGTATTTTCACAATAAAATAAATAAAACATGGAAAAAAGAAGGTTGGGCTACATTATGGATAAATATCCCCCCAATGAGAATAAAACTTACACAACAAAGCCATAAGTAGAATACAAACCCTGCTTCTTCAATGGCAGTAATACGCTTGCACACATCTCTCCAGATCCTCATCTCCAGTCTATCTAGAACTGAGGCAATGCATTTTCTCAGCACATGGAGGGGGAGCAAGAATCACCATTTACTGCTTAACTTTTGTTTACATCTCAGAACATTCCAACTCATAGCCTCTTTTCTGAACTCCTGAAAAGTTTTAATCTGTAACTAAACTTAAGAACTTAGTGTTAATTGCATGCAGCCTTTTACTAGTAATGATTGCTTTACTCTATGCTGATATTAATCCCCCCAACTAGATAATAAACAATGTAATGACTTGATCTGCTGCCTCAGTTCCATTTACACCATGTGAACATGTAAAATAAGGTCACCCATACTCAAGGATTGGTCAACAATTTGATCATTTATTGTATGCTAAAATTCAAGTCAGACAATTAGATTCAGCCCAGACTTGGTTATGAACTTTAGGAGTTTTTAGACAGCAACGGTGGCTCACATAGGTAAGTGTGTGAGACTAAGATCTAAAGAAGGAGGTTCAAAGCCAGCCCTAGACCAGAAAGTTAATCTCCAGTCAACAACCATGAAGCCAGAAGTGGAACTATGGCTCAAATGGTACAGCGACAACAACCTTGAAAAGAAAAAAAAAAGCCAAGCAAGAAGAAGCCCTGAGTTCAAGCCCCAGTACTGACACAGAGTTGCAATAGACAATTATTTATCATCTACAATTGTCAACTATTTGGTAAATCCTTACTCTCATATGAAGAAAAAGTATTTACTTTGTATGTGTTGAGGGTAAAATCACCCCAAACAGGAAGAAATAACCCATACTAAAAGACATTTATGTTGGGACAAAAAGGATTGCTCTTGAGCCACCTCCCCTCCCCCATAAGCCAGTAATAATACCTCCCCCCCCCGTAAGAGGAGTGTGTTTAATTTCTCTTATCAGCTGAGGACATGCTATCAGGTACAACTCAGGGAATTTTCATGTGCTTTCTTATTTAGTGCATCTGATTATTTGGACAACAAAACTTGCTTTACATTTGCTGTCTTGCTGGCAAAAGAGGGGAAATTCTGCATGCCAGACAGAGGTTTCCAGAAAACATTGACAGAATCAGATGAAAGAAGCTCCCTGGGAAAGGAACGTGATGGGTTGAAGCCCCTCATCTCATTTGGATGTCCACACGTCTTGTTTGATTTCCTAGACACATTCCTCAGAGCCCAGATGTTGTATATCTGGAATACAGCAGGTTGGGCACCGTGGTGATGACAATGTTAAAGAAAAGTCACTCTTCAGCTCAGCATCAGACAGCTAAATTGCTCTGTTAGTTTTAAATTTAAAAATTGGCCCCAGCTGCTCTAACTTCTTTTGGCTCCTAGTGGAGAGCACTAAATAAAGAGGAATAATTAATCAGGCTATTGGAAAGAGAGCAAATGACTTGTGATTTATAGACTGAGGTTACAATAGTTTGGGTCACTAGAAAGTTGTTGCATATCTTTTTTCAGATACATCTTAGGAAGTGCTGGGTTAAATAGGGCAGCTTGGCCAAATCCCCTGAAACACTTCTCAGAGCTTTGGTCTGCCTGAGGGATCTATGTCCTTACGGTGCCATGGCCAGACAAAACATGACTCAGATTTTCTTCAGATCTTAGCAAAGCATTCTACCAACTAATAGTCTGGTTTTGGTGGAGGTGATAGGAATGGAGGAAAGTTCCAATTTTTAGAGTGGACTCTTCTCTGGTGAAAATGTTTAACTAACCAAAATGATACCCATTTTGATTCAGTAATCAGTCAGGGCACTATTTATAAAGGTCTACCAATGGCTGAAGTAGGATTAGCACAGACACAGAGAGAATAATTCACTCCTTATTTATATGATATCTATATTATAAAAGCAATGATTCCACAGTCTAATGTATAGACTATCATTATGAATGGGTTCTTAGACAACTGTTATTTGCGTTTGGAGACAAAAGGGTGGAAGGTTCATGTTTTAGAAGTTTTGTGGTGTGATAACTTCCAGATATCCTCTTTCAGTTGCCTGTTACAGAAACCCAACTCAATCTATCTCAAACTAAGGAAATTCCTAATTAACATAACTGAGGCAGCAAATCCTGCTTGATTCAGGTTGTCTACCTGTGCCATCCAAATTCTGTCTACCTGTGCCAGCCAAGTTCTGTCTCATAGCTTAACAGTCTCTTGGGTAGCTTCATTTTCAAAAGATGTCACTACACTTGCACAGATACTGGCACTGTAGTCCAGTACTTGCATAGCCCGTAAAGCTGAAAGAAGAGCTAGATGCTAGTTAGCTAGCTCTGACTCGTCAGGTGTAGGTCATATGTCCAAGCCAGGAAAAAAGGCAGAGGTCAAGCTAGAGCTATATGAACTGAAATTGGGAGACAGATGGTTCTCATAAGGAAATGTGGATTCTGCTACCAAGGAAGATAGTAGACACCAACTGCATACGTCTCCTATCCTCGGTTTCTCCCTTATTTTCCCACCCACTTCTACTTGGCCTTAGCAACCCACCAAACAAGCAGAAAAAAAGGGCTTGGTGTACTACAACATGGTTTGAATGTGTTTCAAAGTTAAGGTAGAAAGTTGCCACTCTATTGAACTGATTTGGTCATGAGGGTTCTACCTACATGAAAGGATTCATTTCAGAATGAGTTCATTCTCCTGGGAGTGGCTTTCTTATACAAGCAGTTCCCTTCTCCCACCCATCTCCCATGTGATGCCCTGTGGGAAGAAAACAAAGAAGCTCTCATGAAATGAAACCCTTTTATCCTGGGCATCCCAGCCTCTGGGACTCATGAGCAATAAATTTCTTTCCTTTATAAACTGTCCAGTCTCCAGTCTGTGGCATTCAGTTATAGGAGCAGAAAATGGACGGAGGCAGGGTAAAATTCTGTCAAGAATTTTGTGGCAGAAGCAGCTAATACTCACCAACCATCTGTGTGCTCATAAAACACATTTCATGGCATAGCCTGAAGTTATCTGGCCAAATAGATTCTGAGCCACAGTGACACATGTCACTTCTGGGCCAACGCAGTTTAAGGACCATGTGCCTTTCTCCATCTTCCTCCTCTGACCTTGGAGGCCCTGTGGTCTGAGGGACTGGTTACCAGATGGAGGATTCCCTCACCCAAACGGAGCTCCACATGAGCAAAAAATAAACCTGATTGCATTCAGTCCTGAGACTTGGGGATTTGCCTGCTGCCGCAGCTAGGAATAATTACCAAATTTAAATATCCCCCTGCCTCAGCAGCATAAGAAATGGTAGTTGAATAAAGTCTTCCTAACATATCATACATTGTTGTTTCCTTTGCTTTTCAAGATGGAAAGTTGAAATTTTCTTTTACTACAAGTGTAAAGAGCACTTGCTCCAAGGTGTCTTTTATAATCATTAGTATTAATGTGTTTTCTGTATACAGAGCACTTAATTGCATTTGAGGACTTAATAGCAGAAACTTGACTCTCTAAATAGGATATTTGTCTTACGTCAAAATTAATGCCCTTGACTCTTTATGAGAAATTATATAAAATGTGTTCTTCCTGTTAACAGTCATTATTTTATGAAATTACGGATTTTTTGCTAATGAAACCAACTGTAAAAATCAACTATTTGTATATACCTCAATAAATAAAGACATGGATTAAATCAGTACTGACCTTTGAATATTTTTCCAGAAGCTAGTCTTGAAATCCTTCTCTAACTGTTGCTCCATTGTTGTTTTTATTTGTTGATGATCAGACAGTCAGCTCACGCTGTCCTTGCTGCCTCACCCTCCTAATCCTTGAGATTATATGTGTGCCACCTGATTCTGATTATTCTCTTTTATGTTGCATTTTGCCATGTGTCTAGTTCAGGTAAGCTCTGGGTCACAGAAGACTCTAGCTAATGAAGTTTCTGTTTATCTAGACTTTATTAAAATAAAAATCATTGAGATGTTGGGCTGGGAAGGTGGCTCAGTGGTAGAGCGCTTGTCTTGCATGCCTGAGTCCCTGGGTTCGATTCCTCAGTACCACATAAGAAAAAAGAAAAAAGCCGGAAGTGGTGCTGTAGCTCAAGTGGTAGAGCACTAGCCTTGAGCTGAAGAGCTGAGGGACAGTGCCCAGGCCTAGAGTTCAGGCCCCACGATGGGACCCCCAAAAAAAAATCAGTGAGATGTCAAGTTGTATACATCTTCTCATCTTATTTCCTGATTAGATATACAAAAGAAGACACAAAAAATTATAACTGGATGCTAGTGGCTCACTATTTCTTAGCTACTCAGGCAGCTAAGATCTAAGCATCAAGGTTCCAAGCTAGCCCAGGCAGAAAACTCCCTGAAACCCTTATCTATGATTAGCTACCAAGAAGCCAGAAGTAGAGCTGTGACTCAATTAGTAGAATGCAAGTCTTAAGCAAAAAAAGCTAAGAGAGTCTTGGATCTGATTTCAAGCACCAGCACACACACACACACACACACACACACACACACACACACACACACACACATCATTCTTAGGGATGAGATGTAGCTCAGAGGAATAGCACTTGCCTAGCATGTATGCAGCCCTGGGCTCAATCTTCAACACAAACCATTTAAAAAATACATAAGAAAAATAGTAAAAGATGGGTTGGGTATGTGGCTTAGAGGTAGAGTGCTTGCTTAGAATGCATGAAGCCCTGAGTTCGATTCCTCAGTACCACATAAACAGAAAAGCCAGAAGTGGCACCATGGTTCAAGTGGTAGAGTACTCACTATGAGCAAAAGAAACTCAGGGACAGTGCCCAGGTCCTGACTGAGTTCAAGCCCTTTGACTGGCAAGAAAAAAAAAAAATCAAAGAAAGGTGCTTTACACCAAGAATGTAGAAAAACAGACATTGTTTCATGGACTAAGTAACAAAATATTTTTCATGTTAGCATGTATGTTTTTTTAAATCTGTACTGCTCATTTTTCTTTGCTATAGGTAATATTCAAAATATTTTAATTTAAAGCTCCCCATCCCCATTGCAAGAAGGCTACTTTTATGAGAAAATCTAGATAGAATCTATTTATCAACATACTTGTGTTCTTACAAGAAACAAAGCCTGTGCCCTGGGGTTAAGGCAGCTGCAGTGCACAGAGCACGTGACAGCACGCAGCTGCTGCACAGGAACATATGCTGGGGGAGCCACAGCACGGAGCGCAGGGAGGACCAGCTGGCACAAATGCAGAAGAATGTGATCCAGATACAGAGGGAAGATGAGCAAAAGGGTAGAATTGGCTATTTTTACTTCATAGGTCATCAGAATGTTCAAGAATATATTTGGAGTCACTGGCCAGCTCATCAAACATCTCTTCTTCAAAAGACAGAATTTTACGACCAAGCAAGTTGTGCCTAATTCATGTGGTGTTGCACCAACCTTTGGCTTGAGACATCCTGTTGTCCACAGGTACATCCCAGGAATAGGGGCTTCTATGTGGTTACCCCGCTTATGATGGTTAGGAACCCCAAGAGAGGCACCAGTATCAGGCAGTGGTCTTCAAACTGAGCCAACTGGTTCAATAGACTTGCAAGAGACT
Source organism: Dipodomys ordii (assembly GCF_000151885.1). NCBI lineage: Eukaryota > Metazoa > Chordata > Mammalia > Rodentia > Heteromyidae > Dipodomys > Dipodomys ordii. Next base: position 984,494 of record NW_012267313.1, on the reverse strand, counting down.
AAGAAGAACAAAAGTGGGCTCTGTGTGTCCAGCGAACTAGCTGCAGATCCTGGACCGCACTGTGGACCTCTTTCTGAGCTCTGTCAAGACTTAAGTTTGGCACACATCTGCCTACCTTGTAAACACAACATTTAGAAACCATATTTTCCTAAGAGCAGGTCAGGATGACATTTGATAAGAAGAATGCCATCTAGTCAGGTACAATGGCTCATGCCTGTAATCTTGGATATTCAAGAAGCAGAGTTAAGAAGGACTGAGTTTCAAGACCAGCCTAAACCTTGAGGTTAATGAATTAGTCCCATTTCAAAAAAAACACAAAACAAAAACAGAACCTGACATGGTGGTACACATCTATAATCCCAGCTATGCAGGAAGCATAGGCGAAAGGATCATGGTGCAAAGGTAGCTAGAAACATGAAGGATAAGACCTTGTGTAAAAAAATAGGAGCCAGGCACCAATGGCACATGCCTATAATCCTAGCTTCTCAGAAGGCTGAGATCTGAGGATGGCAGCTTGAAGCCAGCTTGGGCAAGCAAGTCTTATCTTATCTCCAATAAACTACTCAGAAAAAGCCAGACGTGGCAATGTGGCTCAAGTTGTACAGAAGTAGCCTTGAGCAAAAGGAAGCTCAGTGAGAACATTCAGGTACAGAGTTCAAGTCCCAGGACCAGTTAAAAAAAAAAGGGAAAATAAAAATGGTGTTGAGGTATGTGGTAGACTACTTGCCTGGCACACTTAATGCCCTAAGTTCAAATCCTAGTACCCTCCACACCCACACTAACACAAAGAAAGAGTAGCATCCAAAAGAGCAGAATTTCTATCACAAATATAATTGATTAAGGAAATTACATTTTGCCTTCATTTGATCTCTGTCAATCCATATCAATCTGCCTCAAGTTCCATGTCTGTAAGACTGATTATTCATATATATCCCCCTAGAATCCAGGATTCTGGTGTAAAGTCTCTGCAATAGCATGCCCTATACAAGGTTTTAGCTGAGATGTGATTTTTCTGAACCTGTTCTGATGCTATACCTGAAGGTCAGTAATATAGTGCATTTTCTAATTTGATGTTCTTCTCTGAAACTCTTAGAAGAGTTCACTGTGGCTTGTGACAAGAAAAGAATAATAATAATGCAAAGCCATTTTCTGTTTGATTGTTCAGTATGACAGTTTTTATTCTTAGAACGAGGCCTGCACTGAATTATCTGAGAACTCAAAGATCCTTACTAGTCCACCAACATATGAGAAAATAAACCACTCACGATGTGGCTAGGCTTTTTCTTTTCCTTTCTTCTTCTTCTTTTGTTCTTTTTTTCATTTCTATGATTGAGTTACTGAGAACAATTCATTGTCTTTATAATCCTGTATTCTTTGGACTTACAGGAGATCAACTAAAAATGTCATAAAGCAATTTGGTATACAAAAATAAGAACTCAACGAGGACATAAACTACAATGGCCCAAGTGGCTTATGAACAAAACATAGCATCAAGTTTTCATGATTTTTACAGCTAATTAGAAAGATTTATCAGCATCCAAAAGAAGCCCCCCCCAGAGGAAATAGGGCTTCACATAGTGATTAATGATAACCAGTTTCCACTTACAGTGGAAAATTACTACACTCCAATTCTCATGTGTAATAAAGACTAGTGCTTCTGATGTAAAGAGCTGAGTTGAGAACACAATAAGGCCATAAATGATATTTGCCATTTTCTCCATATATATTCAATGATCAACTTGCCTTGGATAAAGTCCACCGTTTCCTCACGAGCTTTTCATTTCTCTCTTCTACAGCTCACTCACCATGTTTTCAAATCACAGTGTAATGCTGGTTTAGCATATAGTGGTTGACAATAAAAGCAGTTTGATTCTTTACTTTAAAAAATGGGGCAGTATTGGGCAGGTAAATTTTTTTTTTGTCAGTCATAGGGCTTGAACTCAGGGTCTGGGCACTTTCCCTGAGTTTTTGTTTTGTTTTGGTTTTTTGCTCAAGGCTAGCATTCTACTATGTTGAGCGACAGCTCTCCTTCCAGTTTTCTGAAGGCTCATTGGAGATAAGAGTCTCATGGACCTCAGCCTCCTGAGTAGCTAGGTTACAGATATGAGCCCTCAGTACCCAGATTCAGGCTAATCCTTTTCAAACCTCAGTTTCTTCATCTGTGAGAATGTGAATAATGTTGAAGGTCATATACAGGAAGGAAGGAAGGAAGGAAGGAAGGAAGGAAGGAAGGAAGGAAGGAAGGAAGGAA
>NW_012267313.1:834921-982183 GCF_000151885.1 Dipodomys ordii | reverse complement strand
GGGAGGGAGGGAGGGAGGGAGAGAGGGAGGGAGGGAGAGAGGGAGGGAGGGAGAGGAGAGATATGAAAGGAAGAGGAAAACTCTACCATCAAATAATTGATTCTCAGAATTCTACCTTTGGCCTTTCTTTTATTTTTAGTTTCTGATCTCATAAGTCCATCTGGTTTTACAAATATCTCTCCTGTAGAATAATGTAGGATCTAAAAAACATTTTTTTTAAATTTGGAGAAAGATAGTATATAAAAAGAACCAGGGACAGAAGAAGCTAGAGAAGAAGGCATAGAAGGCATGGCAGATTTTCAAGTCCTCTCAGCTCTGGTCACTAGGAGCAGACTGGAGCCCACTGAAGAGTCTCCCCCGCCCCTACCCTCCCCCCCCCATAGCTATACAAAGGAATTGCCATTCAATAAATCAGACTATGTCTCTTGATCCTGATGTGGGAATTCACTAGGAAAAGCAGAGGTGAAGATTCCTCAGTTCGTGGAACTCATAGGAAAGCACTTCTCATTCACTGTCCTAGACACTGTATCTCCTTCTTGCATTTAGCTTCTGTTCAGAGAACTCAAAAAGAACAAGTAGCCCATGGCCACTACTTCATGCTTCACCTCTGTGTTAAATTTTATTTTGTAGTGTTTGTATTTATTTGTTTAATTTTATTGTAAAGATGCTGTACAGAGGGGTTACAGTTACATGAGTAAGGTAATGAGTACATTTCTTCTCAAGCATTGTTACTAACCCCTCCTTTGTTGTTCTCCCACTATCCCTTCCCTCCCCCACCTCCCTCACCCCCCCACTTACGAAGACCTCTGTGTTAAATTTTATTTTGATTCATACATTTAGCTTTGTAGCACCCTCTAACTGCTCCAAACCCTCCTCAAGGGATGAACTGAAATTTAAATAAGTTGGTATCTTAACTCCTCTATTTGAATTTTCAAGAATAAAAGTGATAGAAGCAGAGCATTTGTGACAGATCCTATTTTTTTCTTTCTTCAATGAAACCATTCAGAAGCTTCCATCTACAGAAAGCAATGTCTCTAACTTCTTGTCTGTTGGTAAAGCCTTTAAAAACTTAATGAACTACTAGTTGCTCACACCTGTAATCCTAGCTACTCAAAAGGCTGAGATCTAAGGATCAAGGTTGGAAGCAAGCCTGGGCAGTAATATCTGTGAGACACATCTCCCATGAAGCAGCAAAACAGCCAGAAGTAGAATTATGGCTCATGTGGTAAATCACAAGCCATGAACCAAAAAGCTAAGGAGTACCACCTAAGCCCTAATTTCAAGCCCCAGTACACACACACACACACACACACACACACACACACACACCTTCAAAAGTAAAAAAGACTGTTCCTTGGTGGTCTCCAGTAACCAGAGAATACAACGCCTCTGAATGCTGGTAAGTCTTAGACCATAGGTTCCAGTAACAGAAACTCTATCCTGTCAGCAGAAAATGGGGAGTCGCCAACATGACAACATGAAGTTGTTAAAGAAGAAGAGTCAGGATAGTAAGTAGCTTTGTAGCTCATGGCTGTCTCCAAGTTCAGGATTTAGATAAGGGTCTAAGCAACTAAATTGGCAATCCCTCTCCCTTTCTTACAAAGAAGTGTATGTGAAGATGTAAACTGGAAAAGAACTCTCACTAAGAATACAATCCTTCTTGCACCCTGACCTCAGACTTCCAGTCTCTCCATAAGAAATTTGACCTATGGTATTCTCATACAGTATTAAGAATCATCTCAGCCATATAGTAAGAGGCACTGCAGGACTGGGTTGGGTGAAGTTAAGCCCAGAGCATTTCTGTGACACCCTCTCTTGAGGGTGGAGGCCAGTCTTACTCTTGATCTGCAAAGTAAGTTGCTTCCAGAGGATGTTCTGGTTCATCTACTATCATAATCCAGCCTTGAACACAGTCCCTACAGCCAGCATGGACTGAGGAAGTATAAAGAAAGTCATCTGAAATCTAGTCTATATTTTTGCTAATAAGCAGGCACCCATGGTCTTCCAACTCTTTCCCACAGCATCCAAGCTCCATCTGTCTATAGAATCCGAACATAAGGTGCATGAATAAATTCTATTATCCTCATTGTGTATATAAAACACAATTTCAGAGAAACAAAACAACTTGCCCACAATTGTGCCACTATAGAAATATAAATAATAATTTCGGGCTGGGAAAGTGGCTCCGTGGTAGAGTGTTTGCCTGTACACATTAGCCCTGGGTTCGATTCCTCAGCACCACATAAGCAGAAAAAGCCGGAAGTGGTGCTGTGGCTCAAGTGGTAGAACACTAGCCTTGAGGTGAAGAGCTAAGGGACAGTGCCCAAGCCCAGAGTTCAAGACCCACAACCTACTAAATAAATAAATAAAATAATTTCTCTTGAGTATTATCTATTGAGAACTTGCTATGTACCAAACATTTTACATGTATTTATTTTATAATTCTTGCAACAATCCTATGTGGTAAGTATTTTGTTACTCCTGTTTCACAGTTGAGAAAATCAGAATCGGAGCGTGAATCACATACCTGTAATCCCAGAACTCAGGAGGCTGAGGCAGGAAGGTTGAGAGATTCTGAGTACAATGGTAAACTGGCTACATAGTGAGATTCTGTAATTTTATTTTATTTGTCGGTCATGGGGCTTGAACTCTGGGCCTGGGTGCTGTCCCTCAGCTCTTCAGCTCAAGGCGAGCACTCTACCACTTGAGCTACAGCGCCACTTCTGGTTTTCTGGTGGTTTATTGGAGATAGGAGTCTCACGGTCTCTCCTGCCCGGGCTGGCTTTGAACCGCGATCCTCAGATCTCAGCCTCCTGAGTAGCTAGGATTACAGGCGTGAGCCACCAGCGCCCGGCTAGATTCTGTAATTTTAAAAAAGAAAGGGAAGGGGAAGAAAAGGGAAGGGAAGAAGGAAAGGGAAGAGAAGAGGAAAGGAAGGGGAAGGGAAGGGGTAGGAAGGAGGTAAGGGAAGGAAGGGAAAGAGAAGGAAAGGAAAGGGAGGGAAATGAAGGGAAGGAAAGGAAGGGAAAGGGAAAAGGAAGGTGGAGGGAAAGGGAAGGGGAAGGGGAAGTGGAAGGGAAGGGAAGGGAAGAGGAGGGGAAGGAGGCTGAGAGATAAAACTACTTTGCTCAGAAACTTGTAATTACACTATGGCGAAGTAATTATCTGAACCAAGCTAGCCTAATCACAGAATTAAAGAAATCAAGGGTAGAATCTCTGTGTTTCTCAAGAGCAGGTTACTCTCAGTGGATGGGGCATCCTCCATTGCTGATGGCTGTGTCCTCTCAGGCCAGGGACTTGGCTCCTGCTCCTATTAGGCACCTGTATAACAGGTCCTGAGTAGGTCCTCCAAGTTCCCAAGCCTAGAGTTTCTAGGGATAAAACCCAGGATGCCAGGCAAGAGTTCTACCATTAACTTAAAGCCAAATTGCCCAGCAATGAACTTCAGTGCTCCTGCACTCAAACCAGGGTCCCAGTGGAGCCAGGAGGATCCTTCACTTCTAAAGTAAAAGTGGGATTTCCTATCAAGCAATTGCAGATAATTATCCTTTTGAACTATCCCTTGCTCTGCACAAAGATACTGACTAAACAAATACAAAACAAGCCAGCAAAACAAACAAACAAGAAATGAAACAGAAGATAAAACTACCGCTAGGAAGAACAACCTATCACCACAGATTAAAATTTTTTAAGGAAACATTGACCTTCAAAAAGAGTCAGCCACTGATGTAAAGGGACCCACATTTATGCCTGGCTTCCTTTTCCATGGTATGGGCCTAAGTTGATTGCTTTGGCTTGCAAAAACCATGTTTTTGACCTGGTATTTGCTCTCAAAATAGAATTTGCACATTATGGTTTACTGAGGGTTGTTCTCTTTTCGGCAATTGTCACACTTTATTACATACACAGTGTCAAAGAATTGTGTCTAATTTTTCATTGCAATGTTTATTGTATCTTGAAGACAGATTAATTCCTTCCTATGAGACTGGCTTCCTTGATTCAACATGCAAATCAATCAGGAAGTATGAGTTACAAGTTCCTGCCTCAATGTCCCCTGTGCAAGCACAATCCAAGAAATCACAGCTCAGGGCTACCCTGACAGCTGCATGCTAAATTTATTCTTGAGAATAAAGCCAGTACTGAGCCTTTCAGCAAATAAGTTCTTGAAAGCGGTCAATGAATCTCCAGTCTAGCTCAGGTATCAGCAGGCACCCAGGCAGAGTTTCAGACACCCCAGTGCTCAATCATACACACCAGGGGTCAGGATTCTTCATTTGTTGAATGAGCCGGCAGCCAGTGCCTACAGTAGCATTTAGTCTTCACCACCTTCTTCTTCTTCCCTCTCAACAAGGTTCAAAAGCTCACCTCTTGTTCCCACTACCTCTCTGCAAAAAGTTTCAACTGTTAGCTTCTTCCAACCCCTTGAGTGAAGAGCAGCAGCTATGGAGCTTCTATCAAATAATCCTGCCTGACATAGCCCTGTTGGTAGCATGACTTTGGTTCCCTTGAGGTCCCTCCTACGCCAACCTCCTAGGCCAATCTGATTGAACATCCTTTGGCCACAGTTCCACAGTGATGAAACATTCAAGTCCCAGATCCAGAAGGCTCAAATCCCCAGAACTTTCTGACCTGAGCTGTGAAAGCTTTTGCTTACCAACCATTTATTTGATTTTTAAAAAATATTTTGGCTCAGAATGATTTTAAACATCATTAAGCATGATAACTCCAAAATGAACTATACAACTTGTGGGTGGGGATGGGAGGGAAAAACAGAGAGAGCCAGGGAATGGGGACATTGTCCAAAAAGAAATGTACTCAATACCTGACTTTCATAACTGTAAATTCTCTAGGCAATGGAAAGACTTGGAAAAAATTATATTAAGTGAAGTAAGCCAGGCCCAAAGAAACATAGGTCCCATGGTTTCCCTTATTTGCAATAACTAGTATATGTCTGAGACAAGCAGAAACGGTCAGATAAGTTGATGTCAGGCAAAATGAACCCCAAGATAAGTATTCAAATGTTTTTTTTCTTTCATGAGATTGTTTCTAACATATTTTAAGATGATTTCTTTGTTGCTTTGTGTGTCCCTCCCCCACGGTATAACCCCTGCTCTCACTGTATTTGATGTTGGTATAATTTGTGGAGGGGAAGGGCAAAAACAAATCATTTAAATAGGGATACAGGTGGACTCATTGCAACAATGAGATGTACAAGACGTTATGTGAAAAAACGAACTTTACAACTTTGGCCGGGGAGAGGGGGGAGGATAGGAAGGGATGGGAAGGGAAAACAAAGGAGGAGGCAACAATGCTTGATAAGAAATGTACTCATTATCTTGCCCATGTAATTGTAACCTCTCTGTATGATCCTTTTACAATAAAAAAAAAAGAACAAATGGTAACTCCTAGCCAAGGACATTCAATCAACCAGTTTGTTACCAGGATTCACTTACATGTTTTTCTCTAAACCAAAGGTATTTTAGATGCTTTATATGTTAATTATACTTGGGGCTCAATCCTATTAATGTTTTGTATTCATAGGAAAGGTGTATGGATTTTAATGCAGCACTATATACAGATAAAAGCAAAGCTTATCGATTAAGAAGGTGGGAAGGGATGGGAGGGGAAACAAAGGAGGAGGAGGCAACAATGCTTGATAAGACATGTGCTCATTACCTTGCTCATGTAACTGTAACCCCTCTGTATGGTATTTTCACAATAAAAAAATAGGAAGAAAAAGAGATATCCTTTCATAGTACATAAATGAAGTGACCTGTACCAACACTGATATTTTCCATATAATATAGATGGTAAGTTATTCGTGTGTTCTTTCTTGTCCCAGGCAATTTGTAACTCACTTTGAATGCCCTAAAAAAAGTGAAGACAAAGTCATAAGTTTTAAAACTCAAAAACACAACAAGTTTAAGTTTGAAGTTATATCGTCCACAAAAACATGGACTACCTATATCTTCTTGGTTAATATTTAGTCTTTTTATAGAAATACACACACATAATAAGCAATGACAAAGTAAAGGAGAATATGGTAGATAAAATGTTAACATCATTATAATTGTGGTACATGATCTATGCAAACAGACAAAGGATAAGGTTCAGTGATTTTTCTGTGCCCTGTCTTAAGGAAAAAAATGTGATTTGTTCATAATGTCAATTATATTTAGATTCCTTTGCTCAGCTCTGATTGTTTTGTTATTGTTATTGTTTCTTTTTTGGTGAAATAAGATTGAAAATATATTTAATTTTTTAAAGTCCTTTGTTTCAATTATCTTTAAATAGTTGTACAAAGTTGTTTCCAATTAATCTGTCAACTTATATCTTTGTTATTGTTGTTGGTGGTAGTAGTGGTGGTTTGTTTTTTAAGAGGGCATTTTAAGGTTTTTTTAGCCCAGGCTGGCTTTGACCTTGTGGTCTTCCTATGTCAGCATCCCTAATGCTGGGATTGAAGGCATGTGCTATTACTCTCAGCTTAGCTGGTGACCTTTCATTTGAATGAGTACAAAGTGATGCTATGGTATGGTAGTGTAGCCAAACAAAAATAGGCTGTATTATAAAACGTAGAATAGAACAGCAGAAAAACATGACTAACCAGGTATTAAGGAGGGTAGAAATCCAGACACTCTGGCAGGATCTGTTTGGCCAATGATGTTTTTTTTTTCAGCTGTTATGAGAGAATAAATAAGTTTCAGTCACAGAGAGAACTGAATAGCTCTCCCCCAGTTCCATGGCAACTCCTAGTGGGCCAGGAGGGGAAGCAGACCTAGGCTGATGGCCTCACCCATTAAGGTGCCTTTTTCAAATGAAGGAGAAATAGCTAGGTGGAGAGTCAAGACCAACAGCTAAAAGAATTGAATGAAAAAAAAAAAGAAGAAGAATTGAATGATACTTAATTCATTCTCCAAACTATCAAGCCAGTAGGAAAGAAGGAAGCCCATGAGTTAAATACAGCAAGCTGCTACTAGGCACAATAAATGGCTTCAGAGGCAGCAGGCCATTTTAGCTTAAGTAAACAAATAATTAACCTTGATAACAGAAGTTTAAGAACAAGGTTAACAACCCCTGTCATCTTTTTCCTCTGCTGGCAGACATGTAACATATTTAGTGATTGTTTTATATTCGCAGTCCTGATTCTCAAATTTTAATGTTCAGATAATTCTGATCTGGGATCTTGTCAAAATTCAGGTTCTGACTGGGCCTGCCTGGCATGCATCCTAAAATTCTGCACTTCTAATAAGCTCAGAACATGCTGATGAAACCATCCACAAAGAACACTAGCAAAGTACTGGAGTCCCTAGGCCTCCCTACTGTGCAGATCTGGGGTTCTTTTACAAATGCCATCCTTCATACAGCCCCTCCAGCCCCTCCAGTAGCAAGACGCCATTGTTGGCAGCTCTCAGGAGTGTTTGTGGAAGGAGGAGGCTAAAATCACCCACTACAATGAGATTTGTGGATTATGTTCATCCACCTGATCCCATGTCTTTAAGCACAAAACTTCATAAACAGTTCTGAAAGCACACATATAGTAAATGCATATATCCTCAAAATGCCGCTAGACTTACCTACTCTGCCACCACCATTCAAATGGGGGGGTCATCTGTACCCAGAGTCATTTCTCATCAAAATAAAAGATGATAAACTTTGAAAACAATCCATTGTGTGACTTTCGTTCATGTCCAACAGTGGCTGCCCACAGCCTGTGAGCTAGATCATCCTGTGCAATGGTGTGTGTGTGTGTGTGTGTGTGTGTGTGTGTGTGTATGTATGTGTGTGTGTGCGTGCATTATGTATGCCCATGCCAAAATTTGCATGTATGCTTCACACTCTCACAAGTCTTTATTTTATAGTTTGTTTTGGTTTGTGCATTTTTATGTTTTATTATAAAGATGCTGTACAGAGGGGTCACAGTTACATGAGTAAGGTAATGAGTCCATTTCTTGTTGAGCACTCTTACCCCCTCCTTTGTTTTACTCCTACTATCCCTTTCCTCTCCCCAACACACTGCTGGCAATCTACCACTTGAGCCATACCTGCAGTCTAGCATTTTGCTGGTTAATTGGAAATGGAATCTCACAGACTTTTTTTTGCCCAATCTGGCTTCAATCTGTGACTCTCTACATCTCAGCCTCCTGAGTAACTAGGATTACAAATATGAGCTACACATGCCTGCCTCTTTGACATTCTTTGGCCCGCACTTGTCTCAGATGCACTGAGTGATGGGAGAGTGTGTCAATGTCCTTTCTTTCTGGAGATACCTTGCCTAAATGAGAGAGGAGGCAGTCATAGAGCTCCTCTGGCCTTTCACTTCTCCTAGTGGACAGTTTCAGCCCAAGAGCTAGTGATAAGATAAAAATGAAAAGAAATAATCTCTGTCAGGTTCTGAGGTGCAGCATTAGTTTCAGAGTCTTTAGTTAAAACAGTAGCTAACTGTAAGGAAAGGACAATTCCTGAGTTTATATTTGAATTCTTTTTTAAAAATTTAATTTAATTTTATTTGTGAACATACTGTACAGAGGAGTTACAATTACATGGGCCGGATAATGCATACATTTCTTACCAAGAATTGCAGCCTCCTCCTTTGTTTACCCTTCACATCCCTTCCCAGCCTCCCCCTCCCCCCTATATTTGAATTCTTAACCTGAGGTTCTAAGTTTAAGACATGTAATAAAACTCCTACACCTGGGCCTAGATTAAGTATGCATCATGAACAAAAGGAGAAGAAAACAATCAATCAAAGAGGAAAAGAGAGTGTTTTCAAATATATCTAGAGGGCTTGCATTTCTTGGTGGTCTTTGTTAAGTCATTTTTGTTACTGTAGTGGTGCATGGACCACTCAACATGATCACCAGAAACAAATGTCTGTGTTTCCATTGGCCATGATTTCTCCCTGTCTTTCTTCCAGAAAACTTTTCTGAACAATTTCATAGAGCTAATTCTGGACATGGCTGTATCAATTGAATCTCAACGGGAGAGCCTCAGAGTTGTGGGAGACTTTCATTCTATACAACCTGGCATTGAGAAGAGAAAGATAAATGCTACTATTTAAATGGAGGTACATCTATACTCAGACTTGTTTCTCAATCAAAATAAATGAGGAACTCATCCATTAAGTGTCTTCTGGATAGAGACAGTCCAACAGTGACTCACCACATCTTGCGAGCAAGGCCATCCTGTGCCATTGTGTGTGTGTGTGAGAGAGAGAGAGAGAGACAGAGAGAGACAGAGAGACAGAGACAGAGAGACAGAAAGACAGAGAGACAGAGAGAGAGAGAGAGACTGTGTGTGTATCTGTGTGTATATAAATGTAGTTCAAGGGAGGCCACAGTTAAGAGGGATAGAGAGTAGGGAATCATGGTCAGAGGCACAGATACCATTTACCAAGCATAAGTTCAAACCTTACTTCAACATGATCATCCTTGATCTCTGACAATTTCTGTTTCCACATGTGTATAATCATTTCTAGAGTATAAAATGATGAGAAAATGAAACACTACACAAAACATGCTATTACAGATTAAGTATGAAATCTCCCCACAGGTTTATCTTTGAAACACCTGGTCTCGAGGCGGTGATGCTGATCTAAGGGGTCTTTGAGTCCTTGTGGATATCTTGTCCCTGGTTTTTCTTCTTTCCACCTTTCCTCCCTCCCAACTTTCCTCCCTCCTCTCCTTCCCTCTCATCTTCTCTCCCTCCATTCCTCCCTGCTCTCTTTCTGTGTCTCTCAGAGTCTGTCTGTCTGTCTCTGTCTATCTATCTCTCTGTCTTTTTTCACCCTCTCTCCGTCATGCATGCTCACACCTCCTACCTGTCCATCAAGAAGTGAAGAGAAGCTTCCACTCTTCATTCCCACTGTCATGGGTTTCTGTAGCCATTGACTGAACTATCTGACATCATGACCTCAAAGAAACCTTTCCTCTCTGAAATTAAGTATTTCATTATAGTGATCAGAAAAGTAACTAATACAGTGTTGCATATGTAGCACTTAGTCTTAACATCCGCCTCTGTTCTATATGCTTTTCATACCTCTCACAATTTGCCTCTATTCACAAAAAGCTATCATAGTTTTTCATTTTGACCAAATGTTACCTTACCCAAAATGTATTGGGAGGGTAGGACGGAACATTCCAAATAGCAGGGTTTTCTCTTGACTAATACTAACTCTAAAAGTCCTTTGAGATCCAAAACTTAGCAATAATTAGCAATAAAGCCACTTTAGAGTTATAGTCCTTGGTCATCAACAGAAATATATAACATGTCAGTAAAGACAGCAAAGGTACAAGGAGCCCATTCATTCTGGGATTCATTTCCAGAGGAATATAGGAATAATCTTAAGATCCAAGGCAGGCTCCTCCACCTGTGTGATGTTCCTAACAAAACTCAGCCAGCTCAGCCTTCCCCAGGGGCCGGGCCTTTTGAAATACCACTGGAGAGATGGAGTTGCCTTGACAAGCCCCTCAGTCTCATCAGGCCTTTAGCAAAGATGCTCTATTAGAAAGACTTTGAAGACAATAAGGCAATAAGAAGGTAATCTCTTAGGCCAGTAGGTTTTGACCTAGATTCCCTGAGATTCACAGCTGTCAAAATGCTAAGACCATCTCATGTGCAAATGGCAAGGTTGACTGACTGAAGGCAATGGTGTCACTGATACATTTTCGTTTCTCTAAGGACTAATTGCTGGATGGGCAGCAGCACTTGAACTATTTTAAACTAGTTGGACCAAACCCTTTACAAAGTTCCTGGTGTCTGTGGGGTTTAAGCAACTTGTTAAACAAAGCCTATTTTGCCCACTGGGTTTCTCCTGGGATTATAATGTTGGGGATTCTGGTTTATATTCCATGTTCACCAAAAAGCCACAGATCCCTACAAATCAGTGAGACACTTTAGAAGTTTCTAACTGGACTGGCAAATAGAATCAATATCCACCCAGATATATAATTTACCACAAATATTCTTCACAAAGTATGTGATTTTTTTTTCCCTAACACTGAAGAAAAATAACTTCAAAGATTAAGTAAAACGTAAGAATTGAGCTCCTGGCATCCAAAAACCAAAATGACCATAGATATGAGCAGACAGTTAGCTATGAAGTGATATTTCCTTCTTGCCCCATGGGACTAAGGAAGACAGAGAGAGAGAGAGACAGAGACAGAGACACAGAGACAGAGAGACAGAGAGATAGAGAGACAGAGAGACAGAGAGACAGGGAGACAGAGAGAGAAGAGAGCCACAGAGACTTGCTAACCTTGTTCATTCTCCTGGGTGGGAACCCTGGGACAGTTTTTAGGCTACTTTGTAAAGGAAAAACAATGCCCAAAATAAGTTTATTATTTATTGAGTCATAGCAATAGTAATAACACTTAATAAAGAAGACAATAAATGTCATAAGCTCTAGGTTCCCATGATATAATTGTAGCAGAATTCACTGAAATGAAGAACCTTGTTCTCTTACACAACTACCCTACCATCCAGACAGAAGGAGACAGCCTCAGAGCTCCTATCTCATGAGCATAGCTTTTTTAGGGCCAGGTGCAGACATGCAGATGTGCTTCCTATCTTCTGTGGATAACCAGGGCTCCAGCCCGAAGCTATCAGACCAGTTCTCTTCACACGTGCACACTGAACTGCACGGCTGGTCTGCATTCCTTCTCCAAGTACAACTTCCTCTGAAGTAAAATGTCAAGCTTTGCCTCAAGGACAATGGTGACATCAGGCCTGAAGCTCTCTAACGGCCTGTGCTTTCTCCGAACTCACATGCCCACACCCTTATCTTTAGTGGATTGGAAGCCACTCTACAAACAAAAACAGCAATCTAGCAACTCAGGAAATAAGCCTCTGATGACCCCAAGGGTGGTAGATTAGGCAGTTACAAAAGGCATCCCTTTCTTTGCTTAGGTATGCATGTACAAGAGACCACTGCTCTAGCTATCGATGTGAAAACTGATAAGCAATAAATCTACCTTTTTCCTTCTCTGTAGGGCCCCATAAACTCTTCTATTTCTTTGCAGTGGGAACTTTGAACCCAAATGAAAAGGTTTCTTAAGCAACATCTTGGACAATTCTTTATCATGATTCAGGACCTTACCTGATGGAGTTCACTATTAATTTGTCTTTGAGTTTTCTCTTCCCGATCTTTATAATCCTTCTGTAACAACTTTCCAGAAGGCATGCATCCATATGAGATGCTTATTCTGAAGAAGATAGCAAAGGGAAGATGATTACTTTTATATTTGCACGGAAAAAAGAAACACAGATGAATGCAGAGCTGCTAGGACTGGGCTGGGCTGCCTCCTCCTGGTGCTTTCCCCTCACCATTGCTCAGCGTGGCTGTTATAGTTGTGGCTTCACATCCAACCTAAGAACTATTTAACATTGAGCTAAGCCATGCATGGTATGGCTGTCTTAGGACCTGGAACTGTTGATCGAGGCTTCTAGTGGCAGGGCAAAAGGGAGAGGGGAAAACTCTTCTCTGGAGGCCCATTTTGAACATTTCAAAATGTTTTGAATATCAAGACATATCAATTTATTGCCTGTTCAAATATTTTAAATGAACAATTTCAAAACACATCGTAGAACCTTATAGAGCACAGAGGAAACATGAAATGGATGGCTGTCGAAATTTCTAAGAAGAAAGTGGACATTTCAACATGATTCAGACATAAAAGAAACAATACATACTAAAGGAAAAATGTTTTTTCCTTAATCCATCTAAGATTGAATGAAGCAACTACCCCTTCCTCCCTCACCATACCCAGCATCTCCCACTACCTGATCTTAAGAACATAAAGGGAAGTCTTATTATTTGTGTGTTTATTTTAAAGTGACAGTTTGGGACAGAAATTAGTATAACCAAAAGCTATGTGTAGCTATTCAGCCTAAAGAATACATCTTATATCCATCTTTGTACTTCTGTGCCTGTTGGCATATGATGGACTTGCAAGACAAGAGAAAGGGAAAACTGTGACAAACAAGGGCTACAAGAATCTATCCTGCCCTCTTTTTTTTTTTTTTTCTTTTTGCCAGTCCTGGGGCTTGTACTCAGGGCCTGGTCTTGAGCTTCTTTTGCTCAAGGCTAACACTCCTACTATTTGAGCCCACAGTGCCATTTCTGACCTTTTCTGTTTATGTGTTATGGAGAAATTGAACCCAGGGTTTCACGCATGCTAGGCAAGCACTCTACCACTAAGCCGCATTATTTTCATCCGTAAAGAGTGTTTTTAAAGCTTACCTAACCTGGGTACCAGTGGCTCATCCCTGTAATCCTAGTTAGTCAGGAGGCTGAGATCTGAGGATCAATTTGAAGCCAGTCATGATCAAAAAATCTGAGAAATTCTTGTCTCCAATGAACCAGCAAAAATCTTAAAGTGGAAGAGTGGCTCAAGTGGTAGAATAACAGCCTTGTATGACAAAGCTAAGAGAAAGCACAAGTCCCTGAGATAAAGCCCCAGTACTAGCATACATACCCCAAAAGTTTGCCTAGGCATGATGACTCAAAAACAGCTGGTTGCTTTTGGTGTATCACTGAGATTTCAAAATCATGACACTTCAACAGCTCATTTGTCTTGGAGTGGAGAGTCAGCTCCTTGAGACAGTGTCTGTTTTCCCTTGGAGATAAGGGCAGATATGAGCTGGCAATCCACAATCTTTATTTTCATCAGCTTGCTCTTCTGCAGGCCCACATCATCCATTCTGCATGAAAAAGGAAATCAATAAAAACCATCTCCAGGAGGCCAACTCAAGACTGTTTCTTGGCTCTGGAGCAAGGCTATGACAATCAGGATCAGGGAAGTTTCAGCTGCAATTATCTGGGAAATCTCTTCCATAGTATAAGAAGAAATAAGGCTTTATACGTAGAGAAACTAAGACCAAGGGTGGAAATGTTTTGCATCAGGCAGCCTTGAAGTATGTAGCATTCCCAATTCAGAAGAGGTCATTGAGTGGGACCTAAAACTGACGATGAAAACATTATAGCAATGGCAAAGCCACCAAGGCCTTCTCCACACAAGCCTTTAAGAATCAAGGAAGTCAAGGACACCGTTTCTGAAAGAAGTTAAAACTTTCCTAAGACCCTTGACATCGGTGCAGGGGAGGGAAGCCACAGGCAGTGAGCTTCTTCGAGGCTCACATGTGGATGCTGAAGCACAGCTTGCACATCCTTTGGGATCTGGGCCTCTGGATATCTCCAGCGCCATTTCTCCTCTTCATTTACCGCCGGGCTTAGGCCTGCTTGCATAGTTGTCCAAATGTGTTTTTTTAGGTTTTAATTCCTCTTCCTGGAACCTCCTCTCTACAGGATCTCATTACTTCTGTTTGTGGGGAGGGTTAATTTAGATGCTTTTTTTTTTTTCTCAGAAGTCTTCCTTGATCTAATCCTCTCCTACACCTGTGTTCTAAAATGTAGGTTTTGTTTATTCCAGTCTGGTCTGACCAACATACTAAAAGATAATTACCACTGAAAAAAGTTTGTTTCTTGCAGTTTTCAAGAGCCCTAAGGAACACCAGCTATAAATGGCCACACAGCAGGAATTGAGGGGAAAATGGAAGAAAAAAGACTTTATTGTGGTTCCAATGGGAAAGAACAGGCAAAGCAGGGTAAGTAGACTTAGAATTAGCTAGCTTGAAGAATTTAGACTTTCAGCAGACTCTGAGGTAAAAAGACTTAAACCTAAAATGATTAAGTCAAGGAAATAATAGCTCAGTTTGTTAAAGTAGGTGGAGCTTTGTGTGTGGGCTTTGGATTGATTGGTGTGTATCTGAACACACTTACAGAAAGTGAATTCTTTCTAACGAATTAGCTGGCCCCAGTAGTAGTAGTCTCACCAGGGTCAGCAAAGCCCCAGATGTCAAAATATCAGAAACACATGGTTAATATACTCCATCCCAGTTGGAAGTGGTTAGGTGCTCCATTAGCACACCCTAGGCTTGTTAGTTCTAAGGAAGGACTCACTACACTAGTTCCTTTTGTTTCCCACCACCGTTCACTTCCAGACCTCAAGTTCTTAAAGACAGGGAAGGACTTTCTTATTCATTGCTGAAAATGACAACTAAATCCATACAGATCAATATGACTGGCTTACAGGTGTAGCTCTAGGACCTGATGCATTAGGTGATATTCCCTCCTGAAGGACTGAGCCTCTGGGACCACTTATATTCCCACCCCAGTGGAACAAGGTCATCTCTTCCCTAAAAGCCCAATTCATTTCACATTCTAGGAACCCACTTACCACTGTGTGAAGGGTCTTCTCATTGGCTTTAGAAAGCCAGATTAGAGGAACAAAATCTAGGTTCTACAGTTTTCAGGTTCTTGATCTGTTTTTTTTTTCCAAAACTAAGATTAAAAAAATCAAACAAATGCAAGATCAAAAACTGTATTTTTACTCATATATTTTGCTCCCAAAGATAAGACTACATAATTAAGTGTAAGGGAGCTCATGACTTTTCTGGCAGTATTTCTGTGTGAAGCTTTTACCCATTCATTTTTTCACCTAAATTAGTAGGAACTTCAGAAAAGGCTGTTGGCTTTTCTACAGCTGGGAAAACGATTGTCATGAGCACTGCCAAATACAGAAGGATATATAAAAGGGGGGATGGGGAGGGAAATTGGAAAATTTTTTGGCCCAATATTTTTTATTAAATGAAAACGAACAAATGGAAACCCAGATTTAATTAAAATTTTCCTCATATTTTAGCCTGCCCTATAATTTTTATGTTGCTGCCCAAAAGCTATTATGTAGCTACTTAAAGAAGAGAAAGGAAGGGGAAGTGTTTTTTTAACTTTAAAGGCTAAAGGGAAGAAAAGAAACTAAATTTTTCTTTTTCCACATCCTATGGCCAAAACAGTGGTAGCCTATTTCTACAGGTTTTCCTTAGACACAATAACCAGCTTATCAACTTCTTTAAGTTCTGACTCTGTGATGCAACATGCTTGCTTATATGGTAAATGGAATGCATCTACCAATCTGGTTCAAGCAGAAAAGCACATCACCCACAGAACCAGGATTGCTCTCTGCAGCTTCAAGTGTTGCAGTGAAATTTCATGCCATTAGCAATCCTAGCATCCATTTCTTGTAATAACTTGGAATTGCCTGATCAGTCTCATGAGTGTTGAGTCACATCATTTCTTTCAGCCAAACACACATATCAAGCAGGGAGAAAAATGCATCAGAATTTTGTTGTTGATGTTGTTGGTCGTGGGGCTTGAACTCTGGGCTTGGGTGCTGTCCCTGCACTCTTCAGCTCAAGGTGAACACTCTACTGCTTGAGCCACAGCACCACTTCTTGTTTTCTAGTGGTTTATTGAAGATAAGAGTCTCACAGACTTTTCTGCCCAGGCTGGCTTTGAACCATGATCCTCAGATCTCAGCCTCCTTAGCAGCTAGGATTACAGGTGAGAGCCACCGGCAATGCCACAGAATATTATCTTAGAGCTGTAGAGTGATGACTGCCCTATTCAGGGACTTTCTATTCTTTCTATTCTTTGCATAAGCAAGTACTCACTTGCTTTGGTCTTTCTTATAATAAAGATCTTAAATGTTCCCCAAGGGCTATATGTTAAAGGCTGATTCATCAGCCTTTGGAATTATGGGGTGGGCAGTGAAATCTTTACCAGGTAGAGCCTGTTGAAGAAAGTTAGGTCACTGGGAGCATATCCTGAATAGGGATATTGAACCCTTGTCTTTTCCTGTCCCCTTCTTTGCTTCTTGGCTGCCATTAATAGGTTTCCTCTGCTGTGGGCTTCCCATGATGCACTGTCTCACCACGAGCAATATATCCAAGGAACCATGGAAGAAAACCTCCAAAAGCATGAGCCAAAATAACTTTTTCCTCTCTTTAAACAGATTTTAGCCAGTATCTTGTCACAAAATAAGAGAATTAAGTAACATGGTCTAAGTTCATGATAAACTCATGCTCTTCCCACCATCTTCTTTTTCATTCTGTACTGTGCCATCCAGCTAGTTTTGCAGTTGGAATCCTAGACATAATCCCTATTTCTTCATCCCTGTCCTAGGACTTCACTCATCTCCAAACATTTCTCCAATTGATCCCACCTAAAATTTCTCTTTAACTGGATAACTGCATCAACTTTCTAACATCCCTCCTTATCTTCATTCTGCTCCCTTTTCTCCTTTGGACCACATTTTCTGTGAAATCTTTATTAAATTACATTCTCTAAAGAAAATTCTCCTCCCTCCAAGTTCCATTGATGCTTCTTGTACTTACCAATTCTATGTGGTTGTTGCACAAAGATTGTACTTCCCAAGTCAAACTGCAAATTTATTTTGGATCATTTAAACCTATAGGTAGAGTCCCCAGGGGTAAGGATTTGTCACTGACAGACGAATCTTAGAATATACATTAAAGTAGTATCATACACACAACTAATGCAAAGGAATAATAGTTGTCATTAAAATGAAATATTAAAGAAAATAACACTTTTTGGTACCTAAAGGACAATGTAAAGAGAGCAAGACATCTTTTTTGGAAAAAAAAAACACAACTGAAATATTGATTTGCTTGCTTCAATAGCAATAGTGGAACTCACCAGATGAAACTATCCTTTCTCACCTGGCATTTATAGCTCCCTTTTAGG
The DNA here is from genome assembly GCF_000151885.1 of Dipodomys ordii. Taxonomy (NCBI): domain Eukaryota; kingdom Metazoa; phylum Chordata; class Mammalia; order Rodentia; family Heteromyidae; genus Dipodomys; species Dipodomys ordii. The sequence continues at coordinate 964,584 of NW_012267313.1, read as the reverse complement.
TACTGGTTTGGGAGAAGCTTCAACCTGATACTTGAAATATTATTGATATTATTTGATTTGAAGCCCAACAATAAAAGGAATATAACAATAAAAGAATAAAAGGTATTTAACAATCATCAAATAATCTATTCACAGCTAATTTGTGTGTGCGTGAGTCCTGGGGCTTGAACTCAGGGACTGAGCACTGTCCCTGAGTTTTTGTGCTCAAGACTAGTGCTCCACCTCTTGAGCTGCAGCTCCACTTGAACCCTTTTGTGTGGGGGGGAAGGGGAGACTAGAAAGAAGAATCTCACAGACCTTTCTGTCCAGGCTGGCTTTGAATCAGGATCATCAGATTTCAGCTTTCTAAGTAGACAGGATTACAGGCATGAACCACCAGCGGCAGGTTTCAGAACTAACTTGAACAATATGGTAAGCCTGTCAGAGTAGGCTTGGTAAAGAACTGCCAAAGAAAATACATAACAAGTGTAGAGCAAATTTTAAAAACTCAAAAATTCCAGATGCCTGTGCATGATAAGAGATCACAGAAAGTCTACCAAATACCTTGACTATCAGGCCCACAGTTGCATAGCTTTCTCAATAAAAGTTACACCACTGCCATATCAAATGATTCAGAAGCCCAAACACAAGACATCAGGTTGGAGTCAACTGATCTGACCAGAATAGCACCACTGTAACCTGAGAAAGTGTCAGTAGCAATGATGCAAAAACCAGTAGCTACAAGAGGGTCTGAAGTTATCAATCTCCAGGAGTAAGAGCAAACTACACCCTAAGCAGTAAGGTCTCTCTTACCACAAAGCAACCAGGTCAGTGTTAGGCAGGAATCACAAGGCTGGCCCCAAACAGCAGCCTGTGCACTGAAAACCTATATTTTACTCCAACCATGAAACCAGACAACAAGGATGGCCACCAAGGGGCATTGGCTCAACCAGCCCATTGATTCTAGGAGGGCTTGGGCCTTTTCAATGATGGTTAATATGAATGAGCCAGACAGCCATATCAGCTATTACATTTTTCTCCCACTATTTGATGCATGCATAGGTTTAATCATACAGCGTATCATTTTCAAGGTGCCAATGGTCTTGAGTTCTCCACAGACTGTTTTCAGTTCTGCTTACCTGGTACTGGGGTGAAATGGACATAGCAGCCCCTTGAAACGCAACCAAGATAGTACCGCAAGGGGTAACGATGATTTAGAGGAATCTCCTAAGTACCAAAAGGGATTTTAAATCGCGCCCCCCCCCCCGCCAGCACAAATGTAACTTTTATGAATTAAGAATGACTTGACACATCTTCTCTCATATGTGGAAGATAAATCTAAAATTCAAACATGCATGATAACATATACAGGGTTGTATGCATACAAACAATCTGAAGGACAGTACATTTAGGGGAGGAATTCAGTCATTTAACCCCTCTGAACAGCTAATATACTGTTTATCAAAATGAATACCAGGAATGGGAGCATGCTTGGGTATGTAGGGAGGGACAAAGGAGAGGGCACATGAATGGAGAAAGGGAGACCAAATGTAGTCATTATATTCAGTATACATTGTGTACAAATTGAACTATGGAACTTGAGGGTAGGGATGGAAGCAGGAAATGGTGGACACCAAAGGAAGAAGTAACATTGAGAAAGATTGTACTTTTAATCTGACTTAAGGAACTGTAACCTCTTTGAACAACTACATCATCATCATCATCATGAAAAAAAGAATGACTTGAGCCAGAACCTTTGTTTCCACAATAGAGTAGGTGACACACAACAGAAAGCTGCCACTCTTTCATGCAAATCCAAAATCCCACTAGGGATAAGACTGCTACATTCTTTCATGTAGCAATTCCAGTTAAGGAGGTAGGCATTCTGGGATCTTCCCATCTTGGTGTTTATAAGTCTCTTTGCGTCATCCTAAAACAGGCACAGTAGGCTGGATGGCTCAGGTGTTCAGTTATGACAAGAGCCTATTAGTATATATACTTGTATTTCACAAGGGGTATACATGGTCATGTCAAATCTCAGAGTCCAAAACTACAAGGGCACCTCTAGCTAGCTGCCGCCTTCCTTTCACAGTGACTACAATCAGGAAAATCATCAGCCACAGGATATTTTTACACACACACACACACACACACACACACACACACACACACATCTCTTTATGGTTGATAGTATCCTCTCTGACATATGAGCCAGAACGCTTAAGCTTGTAGCTTGTCACTTCTAACTTCCATGAGTAGAAGGAATAGTAGTACACTGAATTGGTTCAAAGGGCCATAAGCAAAAGGCCATGTTAGCCTCCCCTGCTAACTGTGAACCCTCACCAGCCCCATCAATTGACTTAGTGCCAGGATTGAGTACAAGGGTGAATTGGGCACTATATCCAACAGAGCCACAAAAGTTTGTGTCCCTTTGCTCTTCAAAGTCTCCCAGCATGCTCATTTGGGTACACGTGGCCTTTCAAATAAGAAAACATCAGCTCTATTCCTAAATAATCTTTAAAGAAACAGAAGCCAGGTTAAAGAGGAAGAAAAAGGCAGAATGGGAAAAATGATATTCAGTTTTGAGTAGTATGGCAGCTGTTTGCAGCTCAGAAAAGGGATGCCAAAGAAAAGAAAGAATTCCAGTGATGTTGGTCTACTTCTGCAAGATCATCTGACAATATCAATTTTAGCTCTGGGAGGCAGTTAATTTTAATCATCCGCATCCACCCCATTAGCTATCTACCCCAAGAATTATCTCTTAAGTTTTTATGTGGTTTTAACAGAAAAGTAGGGTTTTCTAGGGTGATGCGGCTAACTATAAGAATTTACCTAAAATTCTTTGGGCTATTTTCTCATTCTCTCTTTTTATTTTTGGTGGGTGGGAGGGGGGTTGGTCGTGGGGCCTGAACTCTGGGCCTGGGCGCTGTCCCTCAGCTCTTCAGCTCAAGGCTAGAGCTCTACAACTTGAGCCACAGCGCCACTTCTGGCTTTTTTTGCTTATGTGGTGCTGAGGAATTGAGCCCAGGGCCTAATGCATGCAAGGCAAGCACTCTACCATTGAGCCACTTTCCCAGCCCTATTTCCTTATTCTCTACTAGGCCATCTTCATCAGTGTTGTAAACTTAACATCAATAAAAGACCAGGCACTAGTCATTGTCTCACCTATTTCTTCTCACTGGAGTTTGTTCCTGTGATATCTGAGAGGACAATCTTCACAGATGGCAAGGACTCACTACAAACGGAGGAAAGGAAGGAAGGTGGAAGGGAGGGAGGAAGGAAGGGAGGGAAGAAGGGAGGAAGGAAGGATGGAAGGAAGCAAGAAAGGAAGGAAGGAAGGAAGGAAGGAAAGAAGGAAGGAAGGAGGAAGGAAGGAAGGAAGGAGGGAGGGAGGGAGTGAAGGAGGGAGGTGGCTTTTTTAATAACATGCTGAAACTTTATAAGGTTTATATGACAGATGTCCAGATGAAACCAGCTGTATAGAACCTAGCTATTGACATTCTTCCTTAAAAGAAGTTATGCACATTGCCACCTTATCTCCCAAGCAACATGACCCAGGTTCTAATAATTTACCTCTGCCTTTCTACCTACAGGGATCACAAACTTCCCCTTTTGTAGTGTGTCTGTGTGGCTGTGGTCTAGAAGCAAGTGGAACTTTAACGCTAATTGCACCAGTGGAATAGACCAAGAACTAACTGGCAAAGTAGTTTAACAAAAGCCCACCCTTGCCTCCCATCACAGAAAATGCAACTCAGGGAGCTATCGGCACTTGGGTAGCTGTCTCTGTACCTACTTTCCTTCTTTTTTCAGTTCCAGAACTTGAACTCAGGGGTCCCCTACTCATACTGTTTTCTTGCTCTCAGCTGGCTCTCTATCACATGAGCCATGTGTCCAGCTTTGCGTTGGTTATTTGGAGATGGAGTCTCTACCTCCCCAATTGACTTTGAACCACAATATACCAGGTCTTAGCTTCCTAAATAGCTAGGATTATAGGCCTGAGCCACAGGTGCCAACCTGAATTTCCCTCATACTTGCTCTATAACTACCGCCTGAACTCCTCTTCACTAACAGCCAGTAAAGTTGAGGACCATGTATGATCAGGTTGGTCACTCTTTGCTAGCACTCTGTATCTTACTAATTGACCACAAAACCCTCAGCCCCTTCCAGAAAGATACCTTTCAGCATTTTTCCATTGCTAAAACTCTCAAGAACCATTAGCAATTTGAGTGTTCGCTCTACTTTAAGGTTACAAGCTAACCAACCAGTTTCATGGACACTAGTAGAAGATATTTGACTTCTGGGTCAGATATAAAGCATAGTTCACGGTTATGTTCTTCCTTATAGCCAAACCCCAGAATGGTAAGCTCAGGCAGGAGAGCCACAAAGGAGTGCCTACCCATTCTATGGGGTTGCATTACAAGGGAGAAAATGTAAGCCTTAGAGAATTCAATTTTTTAAATCAAGGGCAGTAAGCATGTCTTAAACTCTGGAGGGAAGGAAACACTCTCTTCCAAGGTTATATTCAAATTTCACCTCTGCTCTAAGATTTGGTGGGGAGGAGAAACAACATTCTTTTCCAGGTAGCTAGCACAATATACATACATTTTGGATGGACACAGGGAGTCCTTGGCTTCACTGAGAAAGGCAAACAGAAATGCAAGAGGTCTATGGAGTCTTGTCTTAAAAATACAAACCTCCAAATCAGAAAGCACGAAATGCATACACTTGATGTTTGTAATAAAGTACTTAGACTTGTGAAGTACTTAGACCCATGAATTACTTTTTGTTTTGTGTTTGACACTGAGCTTTACAGTGAGTGTGACCCAGGTTGGCCAAACTCAAACTTCCTGCTTCAGCCTCCTGAGTGCTGAGATTACAGAGTGTGCACAACTACAAACATTATAATTTTATACAAATATTAAGGGACTCCTACAGATTATCAGAGCTTCAGCAATTCTAACTCGGACCCACTGGACCCAAGTTAACAACTTAAAACATTTTGAATATCCACTAAAGCATAACTTCAATATCTGAGCACCATTTACATTTCAAACTTTTATTTTCTCCTGAGGTTTTTTTGTTTGTTTTCTTTTAATTTGACTAACTTCACACTTAGGCCCAGCTAATCTTCATTCCTGAATGCTAGTCAAAGCAAAGCCATTCATATAAACCCCTCAGGAGAGAGTCAGGGAGACCTGATTAACGTGTAGATTAAACTTAATTTAAAACCATAGATTAAAATGTCAATGCATTCTACTTTTTAGGCAATTTTCTCTGGCGTGACTACAGTTCTTAGTAAGAACTTCCAAATTCCTGCACATAAATATACTAAGTATATCCTAATATCTCCCCAAACAGGCTTAGTAGTTATATAAGAAGCTAGCTTATTCTAACATTTGTCTAGTTATATAAGAAAAGCTGGCTTATTGTAACATTTATCTATTAAGCCCTATTTCATGACCCAGACTTCTTAACTGATTGCCATAACAATTAAACCTCCATCCTCCTAAGAGCCTGTCTACAATGGCTTATGAAGGTAGGGATAGAAGCCAAATTCCAGGTTGGCCTCAATTATGTCTAAATGTCAGTGTACTTTTCCCACACAATGAAACATATGGAATCCTGAGACAGACCCCTTTTAAGGGAAATGGGGTCAGGTTCCCTAGTAAGATTTTTCACCCCAAAGGATAGGCAGGAATGTGCTGTTTCTCTGATTCTATGGCTAGATAGAATCACAGATATGTTTATCATTATAATTCTTTATACTCTAGACCTTATGTTCTCAAACCACTCTTTGAGAATATCCCAGGGTTTTAGTAAAGTACGAACACCATCAGTCTGATGTTATTGTGTCCATGTGTATGCTCTGGATTAAGGCATTCTTTTTGTTTGGATTACAAACCACATTACTTGATAAATATCTGAGAAAAATGGAATTGGGTGAGTTGGAAATGAAAGTAAACTTCACTTATTCTATGAATACAATCCTTCTAAGAAAAAATGATTCCTGCAAATGTTTAGTTTTCTTTTTTTTTGGTCGGTTGTGGGGCTTGAACTAAATGTTTAGTTTTCTAAATAACTTTGTAATGGAGCGAAACCATATTCTTGTGAAAAAGAGCCAAAACCTTTATTTTGGTATAATTTATTCTCTTTTTGTCAAACAGGCCAACAATAAGGTCATCAACTTCCTTGGCAATGCCTACCTACATTCCCATTCCTATGCTACATTTATGTATTTGTTTTGTTTTGCCCTGCTTTATCCTCAGTTCTTCAAATCATTTCATTTTCTCACCTATTGGAACTATTAATTCCACTGAACATTCTTGAAGGGCAATTAAGATGGTAGAGAAAGATCACTTCCTGAAAAACTGACCTTCAGTTTTTAAGAAACATTATGTTTATTCCATATCTCTCTGGATAAACAATATTTGGTAATATTTCCTGCATATTGTTAGCAATTCATCTAACGGCAGACAACTCAGGCATTTTACTCAAGAGGCAGATTGGCATCTAGAAAATTCAACCTTAACATCTAATCTTCTGGTGTTTAAAAAAGTCAAACCTCTGTTTCCTTCATAAAACACATTATCTTTTAAGCTATTTCCATGTTTCAAATTTCCATAGCATGTTTTCTAAAGAAAGAAACACACTCACTACAATACATCTATTGATGTTAGCTCATATCCTATTTCCTCTACCAAACTTGAAACAAGGGTTTTTTTGTTTGTTTGTTTTAAAACTGGAACTATCCCTTGTTTTCAAGATGAAGAAAATCTCATATTTGAGGGTTGTTTTTTTAAAACAAAGAAATAATGGTAACACTTTCCTCCCAGAACGTCAACAGTTTGTTTTATTGCTTCATTCTTATATTTAAGCGGTCATAAGGAGGTTGGTGGTGAGCTGGCTCAGAGCTGGGTCACGCTGGGCAGGAAGTGGCTGAGAACATTTTAGCAGATTTTGAACTTTTTTAATCTGCTTGCCACTTTGGCTAAACATATCCAAGACCACCTACTCCACTTTTTCCTCCTAGCTATCACAGCAAAAAAAGAGTGCTCAGCAGAATGGACAGGAAGGAGGTACTTCTGATGTACTACCACCGAGGTAACTGTCTTGGTTTTATGGCTCTATAATATATGCCAGAGACAAAATTATACATTCTGTCATATTATAAACATTAAATAGGCCAATCCACAGACCACCTAGAGCTCCCTCACAGATTACAGCATGAATTTAAAGTACAGGACAATGGGAAATGCAGACATCTTGCAAGGTGGAGTGCCTGTTAGTAACTGCAAATACAGAGAGATCACATGGAAACTACAGCAATCCTGGAAATGACCACTTGTCACTTACACAGAAAACAAAACGACCACCGTGCCATAAAGTAAGAATCTCTCTTTTTAGAATAAAAGAGCCTTAAGACCTATATTCTAAACTCAAAATTGGTTGAAAGTAATTGAATTTCTCTCTCATTTTGAGTATCAAACTTTTAAAAAAAATACACAGATTCACACTCTGAATATGGTAATATTTCAGGAATATGAACCTTAACTCATTGACAAATATGAAAATAAAGCCACAACAGGATGAATTTTAAGAGACAAATTACTATTAATAAAAATAATTGGAGGGTTTTACTACATTGGGTAATATCTAAAAACAAAGTGACTAAAATTGATGTTGCAAATTTCCAGAACATTACTTGGACTAATTTATCTAACAATCCAAAAAGTAGCTAAGTGAAAAAATTTCATATTCCGATTGAGTCAGCTATAGCACTTCATACTTACCCCCCATTATAACCTCAAAAAAATTTAAATAGGATGGTTTATAAGAGAAATACTGAAAATAAATCATCTTTGGATACTTTTAGATTTTCCCCAGTGTACCACAAATCACATCCAGAAATCCAAACAAAACTTAATCACTGAAATGTTTGAGATCTGCTGCTGAAATCTAGAGCTGCAAGAGAAGAAAAGGAGAAAGAAGCAGATAGTCTGACCTCTCATTGCTGGAGCTCTGCAGCCATGTAAGTTAATATTGTGAGTTCATAAAAATCACCAGTAACACTAAAATAATAATAATAACATAAATAAAAATAGGCTTTGGTTAAAAAGAGAGGATCCGTTTACTGCCGCCCTGCTGAGGTACATTTGACCACCGAAGGCAGAAAGCTATTAGCATCCAGAATTAATGGGTATAGTGGTTTTCAAACAAGATATTTCCATGATGGACACAATGTAGACTCAGCAAAGTTTCTCCTTCAAGAAAAATACAGCTTGTATTTCAAAGAACACTGATTAGGCTTAATACCATTAGGGAACCATCAAGGATTTGTGCTGTTGTTACTGCTTTTAACTATGTGACTTTCTAAACCAAAAATTGAGGGTAGTTAACTTGAGCGACAGTCAAGATTTAGGAATGCAATAGCAAATCCAAGGTACAGATGAGCTTCAGATGTACTCAGGCCTCAAGGAGTTTAGAATCTTTTGAGATTGTCAGGTCCTAGCTTTTCTTAGCATCACCACTGTCACTGTTAGTACTTGTCTGGAACAAACTGGACAAATATTCATTTACCTCATTACACCTCCCCAGAGGAAAAGAACTAAATACTACATGATTTTAGAAACTTTCTGTGAAGTTTATTGGTAGCAATGCAAATCAATTGTAAGTAAAAACAAATTGAACAAATAAATAAATAAATTCTTAACTACTATTAATTGCCCATAACATATCTGGTAGATACAGTTTAAAAGTCAATATATTCTTTGTACACTAATTGTAAAAAAATACACTGTTGAGTCAATTTCTAATAACACTTGACAGTACAAATATAAGTTACAACACATGCAACAAAAGTCTATAGAACAAAGATAATTATTAAATTCTCTATTTAATCTGTAATATTTTATTTCCTATAAAAAATTTCAAACAGCCCATGTGTCTATATTATACACAAATACCCATGTCCCGAGGTCTTTCCCATCATACGTGCAATCCTTCTTCATTGCTCAAAATCTTAATTTTTATTCTTGGTTGGATTTTTCTTCCTTGGCAATTCTTTTTGTTACTCCACTGAAATATTTCTCACGGAAGGAATTATGGCCTTGGTAGAGTAGAAAATGATCATTTAGCAGATGTGCATACTGGTCCTGGTTCTAATTGGTAGGAAAACAAAATATAAAGATGTTTAAGTTACTTCTTTTGTTAGCCTGAAATCAAAATAGCCGTTTTCTCTAAGAAAGTCACATTCTGATATACATTTGATCTTCATTATTACCTGAATTGCAAATATATAACTATTTTATATGTGTATCATACTTGGATGTTCAAAGTGTCTTCATTTGCTTCATCTCACTAAATCCTTACAATAATACTATGCATAGCTAACTATTCAGATATATTTATAAGATATCTCTTTGTTGCTTTGTATGTCCCTCCTCTACGGTATAACCCCTGTTTTCACTGTATTTGATGTTGGTATAATTTGTGGAGGGGAAGGGAAAAAACAACTTGTTTAAATAGGGATACAGGTGGACCCATTGCAACAATGAGATGTACAAGACATTATGTCGAAAAATGAACTTTACAACTTTGGCTGGGGTGGTAGAGGGAGGGAGGGAAGGGATGGTAGGGAAACAAAGGAGGAGGCAACAATGCTTGGTAAGAAATATACTCCTTACCTTGCTCAAGTAATTGTAACTCCTCTGTACAGTATTTTCACTATATATATGTGTGTATATATATATATATTCATATATATATACACATATATATATATAGTGAAAATAAAACTATTCAGAAAGGACAAAGAGAATTGTTCCTGGTAACACAGTCAGAACTGTAACAACTTCACTGTACACCAAATTTATCTGAGACTAAAGATGTGAATGATCAAACCAAGAAGCTTCTATCTAGTCAAGGTAAAGGTAATATACAAAACTTAGGTCATTTGTTTGATATCATATATTGTCATATAACCACGTACAACTTTTCAGGGCTATATCCATCTTCTGTTAATGTAATAGAGGATTTCCAAACCAGTAGAAGACAGAGACTAAAGAAGAGACAGATATGCTTTCAGACTTTCAGACCAACACTGGCTGGTGCTCAGATTCACTCTCAATGGACTCGGAATAAGTCAGTCTTGGTTAGAATGTTAAAAATAGTTTGGCTTAGAAAACTGAGGGAAGAAAACATGAGTGGCAAGACACACTGAGATATCAGCTTCTCATCCAAGTTCAAAATCCATTTCAAACTGAAAAAAAATCTGATTAGAAATAAAATCTTATTTTTTGATGTTTGTGTAAATTCATATTCAGTTATACACGGATTAATGTGATTCTGAAGAAAGACAAAGACTCCTGGGAAGTATGATGCCTAGTTTTTTAATCCTAATTTCAGTATCAAAATGGTAGACAAAAACAATAAAATAATCTTATATATTTCTTTATTCCTATGTAAAATGGGTATCTTCATTCTTCCCTTAACCTTAATCAAATCCTATGCTTAGATCAAACAATGTTGACTCAATTGTTCATCAAGAAATTATTTTTGTAGCACTTATTTTTTAATTATATATAAAACACTTATTAAAAATAACTGCTGGAGATCTAGCTTAATAGTGGAGTATTGGTCTAGCTGTACAAGTCCCAGGGTTAGATACTTTGTAAAATCAAAATCAAAGCAAAACCAAGTAAAACATAATTTGGGCTGGAGAGGTGGCTGAGCACTGGCTTAGCATGTGTGAGGCCCAGTTTTGATCTCTAGCAATGCAACAAATAGGTAAATAGATAGAAACAAATACCTGGATTTCTTGATATATCAAAAATAAACAGGTGGGTACTTAAACTCTATGGCACTAATTATGCTACAGTTCCAATTAAGCACATGAAATCATGCCAAATGACTGCTGTTAGGCTACATAAAGTAGAAATCCAATGAATGACTACTAAATGAAAAGTAATTTACATCTGCTAGGTATTTATCATGGGTCTCAAAGCATACTAAACACTTTATACATAATATGTAATAAAACTATTACCTCTAAATTATATGCACACTCTCATCACTATTTTGCCTATGAAGAATTATTTACAAGTACAGGCCTACACTACAAAGCTGGAAGAAGCAGAGCTAGGGTTTGGACACAAATCTGTTTAATGACATATTAATAAGAGAGGTGTTTCCCAACTTAGGAAGCAGCAATAGCTCTGGAAATAAACAGGTAATAAAGCACCAGCAAAAACAAAAAGAACAAGGAATATAAATATCATGTTAGAGAAGGAGTAAATAGCAGTCCTGACATCAAAAATAAATAAGTAAAACATTTAAGACCTATGCAAATGGTTAACAAAAAAAATCGTTATCTATCACATTCTTTCACTGAATAGCTTAAGACCTCTCAGCTCCCTCAGAATACAGTCCAGGCAAAATAAGCTGTGCATTCTGCTCAGTAGCACAGACACAGTGGCAAAGTCATACATATTACTGATGACTTGGAACAGTGTGACCCGAGAGAATCTCATTTTCTTCTCTCTGGAAGAAAATGCATATGAAGTGTGTTTGGGCTCTGTAATGAAATGTTTCCTTCTACAAGACCAATTGTTCCCTGATTGTGAAACAGTACATTCATAACAGAAACTCCTAGAAAATCCCAAAGCTCCAAATCCCTTGTGTAGCCAAGGAACTGGTTGGAACCGTTCTACCACCTACAGTTAAGTGATGCTTCAGGATAAACCAGATACGCCAGAGACTTCAGCTACTCTGTTCAACTAGGTGGAAAGGTTCCAGTTCATAAAATGGTCCTCAGGAAACATTTGGTGTGTCTTTGATCACATTCATGCTCTCAAACATGTAAATATATAGCTACAAACAACACACATTTAAAATGCATATGAACTGAGTGCTACATGTAGTACTCAGAATTTATGTTATCAGAATGCTAAAGAAAATGGCAAATTCAATTTTCTTTTCTTTGGCTCTCTCTTCCTATCTTCGGTTCACTTCCACAAGACTAACACTTAGGATGATGATGGTAAACTCTACAGATGCTTCATCACCTTTCATCACTCTTCTCTAGCCACATTCCCTCTCCCTCTCCACCAGAAATATCTGTAGTTTTAAAATTCTGTATCTCAAAGGCCAAAAGTGTTTACTTAAAAAAGAACAGCATAGTCAAGCAATATAGTGTTTCATCCTCCTTTCACTCAAGCATGCCTGGAGTTTCTGAATTTGCTTTCTCTAATATTTCTGAGTCTGTCTACCACTATCAATTCTAGTTTTATTTATATATCATAAACCCTGAGTTTCACACATTTTTAGTAAACAAGAAATGCTTGATTTAAAATAAAGCCAAACAAGAAGTAGAACATGTCAAAAGAGAAAACTATGGAGGTGAAAGATTAAAAACTGGTATACCTTTCCTAAATTTCAGGACTATAGTAGTAATAAAGGAGACAAGAAAAAAATGTTGATTGATTATACTATTGCCTATCATCCTTCTTTAACCAGAAATTAAGTTTCTATAGGAAAATCTGTCCTAGCTACAAATTACTACATAATGGATAGAATAGCATTTCATCATTGAAAAACTATATATTACAAGAATATATACAAGTTTTAATCCAAGCACTTGTAGCTAATGCTGATAATCTTATTCAGGTGGCTGAGATCTGAGGATCACAGTTCTAAGCCAAACTGGGAAGGAAAGTCCATGAGACTCTTACCTCCAATTAACCACCAAAAAGCCAGAAGTAGAGCTGTGATCCAAGTGGTAGAGCACTAGCCTTGAGCAAAAAAATCTCAGACATAGTGCTCAAGCTCTGAGTTCAAGCAAGCCCCAGGACTAGTACAAAAAATTACACACACACGTATACAGAAAATGTATTCATATATAGAAGTATATACATTTACATGTATGTGTATATGCACACACGTTGATTCAAAAGAGGAATATATTTGCTTTCAACTATGTGATTCACATAAGTTAATTATTTAATTTAAGCATCTTTCATAGCACATTATCTAAATTTTGCAGATGGAGAAACAAAGGTTCAAAGAGTTTAAATTATCTGCCGCAAGTCACACATCTAGTGTGCAGCACTGTCAGAACTGTGGCCTAAATCAGACTTCAAAAGCTCATGCTTTTTTCATTATCTTTCTCTCATTTTTTAAAGCACAAATGACATTAAACAGTGGCTAAAGAGTTAATATTCCATACGGAAGATTAGTGGGTCCTTCAAAATAGAGTTTGACATTTAGAGGACATTGCTCACTGAACAGTAACATTATGGAAGAACATATTTCAGATCTAAACCTCTAGACAGAACCTCTTAACCACTGTTCCACCCAACCAATTTCCTGTCCTATCAGTACTGCTAATTCTAAACATAAACCACTTTAGGAATTCTAACACACCCGCCAAAGAATCCAAAGGAAGCTTCACAAATCAATAGTTCACTTTTACGTGCACACCACCCTCTGCTGGCTGAAGCAAAGCAGACCACTGTCATGTGTCACAACAGTCAGAGCACTGTCTCCTTAGCTGTTTTTCAGACCCACCTGTTGTAACCATCTTGAATCACACAACCCCCACATAACCAGGACAGCTTTTTTCTCAGGCACCATCAGCATTTATTCATGCCACTTAAGTTCTAAAGAATGATGCACAAATAAACAAATATATTCACCTTGGTGATTCTAAAGGGTATATCACTCATCTGTGTCCAACTTCTAGAATAAGACAAGTACATAAACTTGCCTATATTCAAGTTAATCACACATGCATACACACTTTAAATTTTTTTTTGAGACAAGATCTCTCTCTATAGCACAAACTGGCCTTGAATTCATATAATGTCTTTTTGCCACTTGTGCCTAAGTGCTGGGATTACAGGTATGCACCACCTTACCTCAATAGTCCTTACTTTTTATAATTGTATTTAAAAATGCAGCACCAAAAAGAATGAAAAGGAAAGTACTTCAGCCATTTGTAATTTCATAAGCTTTAAAGGGGAATAAATCCTCAAGAAAAGAAAGAAAAATGTATGCTTGTAGTAACACTGAAACTGACATTTTAGTGGCACTAATGACACTGAACTGTACAATGAGAAGTGCTTCTCAAACTACATAGGGTAAATTACTCAGACTATAAAGGAATTAACAATTCACTGAACAATCCATGTAGGGAAAACTATCTCCTCTATTACTGACTTCTCTCAGAAACATGCCACCACCACCTCCCTGTTAAATAAGGGGAAATGATAGGATTTCCACAGTATGTTACGTAGTTGCTTTTTTGTTGTTTGATCCTTATGGGAAATGAGGCCTAGGGAACCACAGGACTGACATGGTTTTATGAAATGGGTGCTGCTGGTGGCTCATGTCTGTAATTCTAACCACTCAGAAGGCTAAAATCCAAACATCAAGGATCAAAACCAGCCTGAACAGATAAATCCAAAAGACACTTATTTCCAACTAAACAGAAAAAAAAAAAGGCCAGAAGTGGAGGTAAAGCTCAAGTGGTAGATTACTACCCTAGAGCAAAAAAGCCAAGCAAAGGCATGAACGCTCTGAGTTCAAACCCCAGGACTAGCATCAAACATAATAATAATGGGCCAGGTACTAGTGACTCATGACTATAATCCTAGCTACTCAGGAGGCTGAGATCTGAGGATCACAGTTCAAAGCCAGTTTGGTCAGGAAAGTCAGTGAGTTTTTTTCCTCTAGTTAACCACCAAAATGCCAAAACTGGAGCTGTGGCTTAAGTAACAGAATGCTAACATTGAGCAACAAAGCTCAAGGACAGCTCCCAGGGACAGGCCCTGAATTTAAGCCCCAGGATCATCAAAAATAATAATAATAATTACCATTATTATTATTATAAATGGTTTTGTGTACAACTCCTTAAGGTGTAATATTAGGGTAATAACAAAATTTCATGTATTTCAAATTTCTGGCTAGTAATAATTATCTCATCTAATTATTCCTCCAATAGATAGTTTAAATACTGTTGACTACGGTTGCTTTTATTATAGAAGGCCCCAAAACAATAGCTGCACAATTATTATTCACTTCTTAGATATTTACTGGTAAGCACGAGTCAAGGGGGGTGAGCTCACAGAACTTGTTTACTGGTGGGAAATACAAAACACTATATATCAAAACACAACCAGCCCAACCACGCTTACTGCAGTACTATTCACCAGAGCCAAAGTATGAAATCAACACAGATGCCCCTCAACAGACAAATGGATTAAAAAATGTGGTATATATAATGGACTCGTGTATTAGAAAAAATGACATTGTACCATTTGTAAAGAAATGGAAAGACTTGGATAAAAGCTTGTTAAGTGAAGTTAAGTCAGGTCCACAGAGACAAAGATCCATGTTTTCCCTTGTATGTGGAAGCTAGATTTAATTTATGAAACTGCTATGTAAGGTCCTTCAACACTGGGCATCCCTTTAGTTTCCCAAGTCATCTCCAGCTGTTCATCTCCCAGATGATCAGGATTCTAGTAATGCTGAAATATCCAGTGTTCCCCATATGTACCACAACCCTTTTCTTTCTCTGTACCATGCTTAATAACTTCCCTATCAAATAACCCACCTCTTTTGCCTCAAGTACCAAGAGCTTTCTCATATTCATGCAACAAATCACTACAAAACCCTACACATTGTGATGGAATGTTC
Organism: Dipodomys ordii; assembly: GCF_000151885.1. NCBI lineage: Eukaryota > Metazoa > Chordata > Mammalia > Rodentia > Heteromyidae > Dipodomys > Dipodomys ordii. The sequence continues at coordinate 948,912 of NW_012267313.1, read as the reverse complement.
TGGGTGATCTATGAAGGAATGGTCTGAGTATTTCTCTTGATGTACAAGTTCTCTAATGGCAAGAACCAAGCCTTGTCCGTTTAGTCTCAAAAGTTAATAAAAAATGGTCTCAAATATGTAAGTGGAGAAAGCCATGGCTTTTCCCTTGCGTAACATGAAACCTAGTCAAGGAACGAGAAATGTACAAAAATGGGAAAAATATATAGCTATAGTGTTGTTAAAATGACTTCTTTTTTCTTCTCACTTCTCAGAGCATCTTTTCTCATTTCATCCGTCTTTTAAATCTTACAATCCCTGTTTATCCACTCTCAACAAAACTTACAGTAATCAGATACGAACGTTCCCAGCCATCTCCCCATTCCAGCATCCATCCCACTGATCTAATTCTAGAACTTCCTCTGTTACCACTGCGCACCCACATTCTGAATATAGCCGAAAGTCTACCTCATTGTCTTTCACTACCAAGACTTAATTTTGTAGAATCCCTTAGCTAAGTATGAACTTACAAAATTACTGTTCTGTACCAATAAGAGATCTACATTTAACAAAAGAAAACATGGCTTCTGTTTAATTGGAGGACAGGTTTAAGTTGCGTAAGTTGTTCTTTTCTCACTGACAGGTCCTCATAGATTTCGTCTACCTCGCTACCATTAACCTATTTATATTCCATAACCTATTTATATTCCATCTGAGTGGAAATGGCTTCACAAAACTTATTCCATGGTAAGTCACAACCGTAGTGAAAGCACCTCACTGAGTGTGCTCATCTCTCTCGTCATCAAAAAGACTTTAGGATTCATGGAACATATTTAAGCTCTGATACACATACTTAAAGTAGGAGGACAAAGGTAAAAAGACGGAAGAGAAGAACAGCAGGTTGATACTGTTTCTTCTAATCAGAAAGACAGTGAAATAAAAGGTAAATGACAGTGATGAATATAAAGGGCCTCAGTTCAGCTTCAGGATAATAACCCATGTCCTGTGTTTGCTTAAAAATCCTACTCTCCTTATCAAAGCTTCCCACTGTTCTACATCTGTACTGAACAGTAGCTATAGAAACCACTTGTACTGAAGTTATATAACTACAAATACCCTTGGGCTATTTCCAACCCAGGACTGGTAGGTCAAAAGTCTGGCAACCAAACCATCAAGAAAAGGCTATCTCATGATTCTTTTATTTTTTGGTTAATCGTGGGTCTTGAATTCAGGGCCTGGGCACTGCCCTTGAGCTTTTGTGCTCAAGACTAGAGCTCTACCACTTTGAACCATAGCATCACTTCTTACACAATTATTCTTAATGGAACCAAAGTAAGGGTTGAAATCTTCACCAAGTTACTTATATTTTTTTTTGCCCTTTAAAATGTTTTATTACTCTGTAAAATATTAAGTCAATAAAAATATTTGAATGCATATTAAAATTTTGATATCTAGTCTGAAAGTAACAATTTATAATTAAACTTTGACAAAGAGCACTCAGCACACAATTTTGTTCTAAATCTAAAGAGAACATTTTGATATTTATGCTTTTCATGATGATATTGAAGTGTTAGCATTTTCTACATGCTATTTGTTAAAATGGATGGCTTTATAAAAGTCAAAACTCAATCTGAAATATTAAGAGAATAGAGCCATCATAGTAGATAAAACTTTGATAGTTACCTGTTAATTATTGTATCTCTTATTTAATTAAAACTAACCCAAATCTTGCTTACCTTCTTAAGCAGTAAAGGATGAATAAAAGATGAGAACATACATAGGCATATACACTCACACATCTTCTGCTTTCATTTGGAAACTATTCCTTTCATAAGTCACTTTACAAGTTTTCTAAAATGTACTAAAAGAAAAAACAGTATGTAAGGGCTGGGAAGGTGGCTCAATGGTAGAGCGCTTGCCTTGCATGCATGAGGCCCGGGTTAGATTCCCCAGCACCATACACAAAAAGAAAAAAGCCGGAAGTGGTGCTGTGGCTCAAGTGATAGAGCACTAGCCTTGAGCTGAAGAGCAGAGGGACAGCGCCCAGGCCCAGAGTTCAAGCCCCACGACCGGACCCCCAAAAAAACAAAACAAAAAAAATCAATATGTAAATGTATTTTTAAAAGATGCAAAACTATTTTGCTTAGGGAGAAATTTAATAGTGACAATATTATAAATGAAAGTAAAAAATGATTAACACAAAAGTCAGAATAATATATAAACCTTCAGAGTGAGGTATTTGTGATCACAGATGACCACACAATGGGGTTGTTTCTAGGGTACTGCATTACTGTGCAATTTTATCTGGTGGTTGTCACACAGATGTTCACTTTATATTATTCATTTACCTGTGCATTTGCATTTGGGTTGGAATATCAGAAGATCAAGCAATAAGATACAAGTACATGCTTGAATTTGAAAACACTCAAAAAAAAGGCTCAAGTTAGCCAGGCACCAGTGGCTCATGCCTGTAATCCTAGTTACTCAGGAGGCTGAGATATGTGGATGGTGGTTCAAAGCCAGCCTTGGAAGGAAAGTCCTTGCGACTCTTATCTCCAATAAACTACTCAGAAAAAGTTGGAAGTAGAGCAAGTGATAAAGCACTAGCTTTGAGCAAAAGCAGCTCTGGCAAAGGAGGAGGTTAACAATGCTCGATAGGAAATGTATTCATTACCTTCCTCATGTAACTATAAGCCCTCTGTATAGTATCTTTACAATAAAAAATATATATGAAAAAAATTAAAAAATAAAAAAAGAAGAAGCTCTGGGACAGTGCCCAGGCACACAGTTCAAGCCCCAGGACTGGCACCAAAAATAAATGTCAAGTCACATATCTATATGAGAAAAAAGAAAAAAAAGAAAAAAGAAAGAAGTAGAACAGATACTCCAGAAAATTATATTGATTCCACACTAAAATTTCCCATTTCTCTAACCAATCCATTCTTCAGAATTCCGAGTATATTTATATTTTATAACTGTTCTATGCCTAAGAATCTGTTACAATAAGTTTTAAAACTATTTTATTATCAATGCTTAAAAATATAAGTGTTAGAGCTGGAGCCATATTTCTCTCTGCTGTCGATGAACTGCTATTCCCACAAACAATATAGTTACAATGAAAAAGCATCCATCATCTACTACATGACCCAGATACCTTCATTAATGACCCTTTCCTGTAGTTGCAGATTTTCCTTTCTCTTGAGCTACCAGAAACAGTAATATAGTTTGAAAAAAAATCATTTTGTTACAAAAGTACAAAATGAAAAAATGAGGACTCTTCAAGACCTAAACTTAAGAAAAAGTAGCATTAGCAGCAAAAGCAAATTCATTTGGAACTAAGCAGATTTTAAAAATCTGAAAAGTGTACTCAGGCAGCAGCACCACAGTTGCCATCAACTTCCAAGAAATTCTTCCAAATTCCTCAGAAGGAAAAATATATACGAAATACAAGTTTCCTTCTGACTTCTTATTCATTTTTTAATGTTCTTTATTGCTAGGCACCAGAGGCTTACTCCTGTAACCCTAGCTACACAGAAGACAGAGATTCGAAAATCAGTTAGAAGCCAGCCCAGCAGGGAAGTCCATGAGATTCTTATCTCCAATAACCACCAAAAAGCCAGAAATAGGGGTGTGGCTCAAGTGGTGTCATACTAGCCTTGAGCAAAAAAGCTTAGAGAGAACATCTAGGCCTTCAGCAGAAAAGCCCCAGGACTAGCATTAAAACAAACAAACAAAGTTCTCTACAATTCTCACTTGAATGATGTTAATGAGTATTGTAGACCTACACTGGATTTATGTTCAGTTACTATGTTCCCATATAGTATCCTCTTGCCTTATGTTTCTCATCACTAAATAAATTATCATCTATATCCTACCAAAAACATTAGCTTCATAATTCAACCTAATCATTACCTTTTCATAGATCTACTCAAAGAGAAATATAGTCCTTAGGAAATATAGGCAAAAATAAAAAAAATATTTCAGAAGCAAAAGACAGTCAGAAGAAACTATTTTCAAAGCATAGCTAGAATAATGTCTAATGAAAATAGGTGAAAGTATTAAGTCAGTAAAACACAAGTTTATGATAGAAACAATATAATTAAAAAATGTAACCCTATGCTTATAAAGAATAATTTCTCCACTTCAAGTCAACCTTAAATTATTTTATCAGGGTCCATACTCTACCCTCCTCAGTTTTCCCTTTGCATCTTTATTTTTATTTATTCATTTTTGGTGCTAGTCCTGGCAAGTCAGGGCTTGGGCCCAAGCTTCTTTGCTCAAAGCTAGTGATTTACCAAGTGACTTCTCTACTACTAGCTTTTTGGTGCTTAATTGGAGATAAGAGTCTCAGGGACTTTCCTGTCCAGGCTGGCTTCAAACCACGATCTTCAGATCCCAGCCTCCTGGGTAGGTAGGATTACAGGCATGAGCCACTAACACATAACAAGTTCAATATTTTTTTATTTTTTTATTCAAAAACCCTCAATTCTAGAATACTCATACTCATTAATGTATTCATCACCTCCATGATACTAGATACTTTTATTCAAACCAAAATAAAAAAATGAATGAACTTTCATCACCTGCCACTATAAGAGGATTAAAGTCCAGGCTAGCTAGGAAATATGAGACACTATCTGAAAAAATACCTAAAGCAAAAACAGCTGGAGGTGTGGCTTATGTGGTAGAGTGCCTGCCAAGCAAGCTACCATCACATTGATTAGAAAGGACAGGAGAGAGGAAAGAAAGGAGAAGGGAGAAAGGAGAGAAGGAAAAGAGGAGAAAAAACAGTAATGTACTAATTAAGAATATTTACTTTTTACTTACTTATATAATTTTGCAGTGTTAGGGATTGATTAGACCTAGGACTTTGAACATGATACCTAAGCATATTACCTTACCACCAAACTATATCGCCAGACTATAGAATATATAACTTTAAACACTGGCATATTCTGAAGGTAGAATGTTTTGGTAGAGAGAGAAGAGGCAATATGATGAGAAAGAAAAAAGATACTGAGGACTGAGAAAGTAGCTCAGTGGTAGAGTTCTTGCCTAGCACCTAGCCTGAAGCCCTGGGTTTGATTCCTCAGTACTACATAAACAGAAAAAGCTGCAAGTGGTGGTGTGGCTCAAGTGGTAGAGTGTTAGCTTTGAGCAAAAGAAGCTCAGGGACAGTGCCAAAGCCCTGAGCTCAAGCCCCAGGACTGGCAAAAAGAAAAAAAAAGCACTGAATTTGAAGTACAAAGCCGTTTTGCTTTCAACTCTGCTTGCCACTTACTATTTAAATAACTGGGATAGGTAAAGGCCACTTGCTTAACTCAAAAATGGGGGGAAAAGTTTGTAAATAATTAAGACTTCTTGGAGTGTTACTTTTCCTTTATTTAGTTTCCAGAATATATCAGTGGAAACAATGACAAAAATAATCTGGCTTGTCTTGCCACTGTGGACATCCACAATGTGAACACGGTTGTCAGAATTCACTTCTTCACTATTGCAAAAATACATCCAACAATGTGAAGATGAAGAGACTGTATAAAATATCCATATTCTCTAGATATTTTTTTCCTAACTTATGCTTATGTTTTAAAGAGGGGGGACAGAAGATACTTGGTAACAATATATATCATGTAGACTAGTTAACCTAACAAGCAACAAATTAAAAGTGAAAAAAGACAATGTACAAAAGTATAAAAATCTAAAACTAATAGTCTTCCATTGCCACGGTCAGCAATACTGAACAAATCTATGAGTAATCTGTCAGCAGTGTATAAGTGCTGTTTGACAGTGTCATGTCATTACCTGCACTGTAAAGAATTGCAATTCTACATATTTATCTCCCTATAAACAGGGGGGATAAATAAAGTAATCAATTAACAAATAAACATGGTTAATAGGATCAGCCACAGCAAATTTCACAGCAGTTCAAACTACTTAATGTTTCTTACAAAGTAATACCATTTCCAAAAATCACTTGGACAATACACTTTTTCTTATTTTTTTTTAAATCAGTTTTTAAAAGTAAAATAAAAAAAAGAAAACCCAACAAAACCAAGACTACCTTTCCAGGTTAAAAATACCAACAAGGAAAACTATTATTTATCATGCTAATGTAGAATGAAAACTCGCAAAAGCTTATTTTTCCTCAACTTGAAAATCAATTTGCTTACAAAAATATCATATGTTTGAAAGAAAAATACTACACTTTCTTAAAAATTAGAAGCAAATGGGGAATTAGTCCATAATAAATCTTAACCTTTAAAAACATTTCCATTAAAGTAGAAATGACCATCCAGATGTGGCTTATGCCTACAATCCTGGCTACTCAAGAGACTGGGATCTGCAGGATCACAGTTCAAAGGCATTGTTGACAAAAAAAATCTAAGAGACTATGTCTCCAAAATAACTATCAAATGAAACAGGCTGGAGGTATGACTCAAGTGGTAGAACATCAGTTAAGCAAACAAACGCAGCAAAGAGTGGAAGGCACCAAGTTCAAACCTTAGTACCATCAAAAAAAGAAAGCTGATTTAATATTTGCTTTTATTAACTATAACATCATTTCATTGTCTTTGCCTAATTCTTTGGAATACTGCTTATAGAAGCATGCATGTGGCTGGTGGTCAGCAGTGGGTTACATATGTAATGCCAGCACTCAGATGATTCAGGCAAAAAGATCTCAAGTTCAAGGCTAGCCTGAGTTACTCACTGAGTTTCAGGCTAGCCTGAGCTATACATAGATTGCCTCAAAATAAGTTAAAAAATAAAAATTGACAAACTGAAGTATTAATATTTCCATTCTCCACTACAGAAAAAAATAGAAAAATCTAGTTTTGATTCTTCCAGAATTTATTCTAAAAATTACTTGAGCAATTTACCTCAAATTTCATCACCTTCTCCATTGTGATCAAGCGTCTTGATGTGTGACTGGAAAGCTTTTGCTCGCAGTTACTAATGAGTTTCAGACAAGGGTGCCAGGGCACCATCTCTTCAGTGTATCTGGAAAAAGTAGAACTGGGTGTCACCAACATTCTCATGTACAGACACACAGGAGCAGAGGGCTAGCCAGTGATGGATGCACATAATCCATAAATAGCCTACCTATATTTCAAAGGCAAAGTATTTTAATATTCTCGTATTTTAAAAAATGGAATTTTTAACCTTGTAAACCACAAAAATACAAGATTTTACCCTGAAGGATCCCAAAAGAGCAATGGTACATTCTACAAGATTATGCCCCTTTCAATTACATCTTGAAACTTGCATTAAATGTATAAGTACAGAACTAAAGTTATTCACACAACTATTCAATTATAAAACAACCACTAGAGATTATATCCACTGTCCTTTCACATCAACCAGGAAGTATACTGAAGCTGTATGGAGACAGCTGCAGTCTTAACACAAGTACCACATGATGGAGACAAAGATACCTAGAAACAGAAGATTCAGGCTCATCAGTTAAGAACCTGGTGTCTTGGCAGAAGTCATAGGTGACAGACATTAGGGAAATGGCTCTGATGCAGAATGCAGAACAGAAGGGAAGGGGCTCACTCGATATAGGTACCTGTAGAACACTGTTTTAATTTTCCTTTGTAAATCTTTGTCTTTCTGGATGGGCATTTTTTTGTGGGTCATTTTAAAGTTCTGATCCAAAATGAGGAGAATGCTGATGAAAAACCACAGGGAGGCTAACTGTTCTAGGTTTTTGTTTTTGTTTTTATAAGATTTGGGATTGAACCCAGGGCTTTGTGCATGCAAGCCAAGAACTCTACCATTTGAGCTACACTTCCAGCTGAAACTGGCTGTTCTATTGTGTCACCAATGTGTTTACCGCCATTCCTACTGACTTTCCTAGGTCTCTCTGACCTTCAGAAGCTCTTCTTCACTACCTTAGCCACATGCTCAGAACTTTCACCACTCACTTACCAATCAATGTTCATACTACACTTCACTGGATTATCAGTGGAAGGAATTCTCTTGAAGTCTTTCTCTGCCTCCTTCCTTACAGCTTTCCAACAAGCAATAGCCACTTAGGCTTTCCCTCCTCTAATAATTGTGTAATGTACATTACATAGTTAGAAATATATTTCTTATAAAAGTAGTTGACATTTAATTTGGATTTTTTTGTATCATGAATTTGTAACATGAAGGTACATATACTACATCATGATAAATACTAAAATAAAAAACGGAAACAGAGAAGACATAGCTTTGACTTTAAGCTTGGAAAGAGCAAGATCTGTGAATGCTGAAACAATGCTTGTCAACGTTAGAAATGCACCTTGAGCTATGAAAGAGAAACAGTCTCGCTACATGCTGTAGTCCTGACTGGCTTTAAACTTGCAATACTCTGGACTATATATATATATATATATATATACACACACTATATGTATATATATATAATGTATATATTATATTTATTGTGTATAATATATATAATGTATATAATATACATTATAATATATAATGTATATAATATATTTTATATATGTAAAGTACCTTATATATAAGTGCCTTTTAAAGAAAAAAAAAACCTCCTAATGAGTCTGATGTATTTTTATTAAAATATCACTTAAGCAAAAAGATATAAATTCCTTCTACATTGATATCCTTTGCAAAAATAAAAAAATTAAAAGCACAAAATCACTATGTTAAATAACATTATGATATGAATGTGGCCTGTGCTCCTGTTCTTCCTTCCCCCACCCTTCTTTCCTTCCTCACTCACTCCCTTTCTCCCTTTCTTTCTTCTGGTCCTAGGATTTAAACTCAGGGCCTGGACATTGTCTCTGACCTTTTTCACGCAAGGCTAGTCTCTACCACTTGAGCCATAGCTCCACTTCTGGATTTTTGATGGTTAATTGGAGGTCAGAGTCTTGTTGGCTTTCCTGCTTGGGCTGACTTCAAATCATGACCCTCATATCTCAGTCTGAGTAGCTAGAATCATAGGCATGAACAGCCAGCACACAGCTTGGGCCTTCTTTACCTTTTCCTTTTGTACCCCTGGGTGAACATGAACCACAGCATTTGATTAAATAACATATTATCATATTCTAACATATTAGAACATCTTTTTGGTCTGCTCCAGTTTTAAGCATAAAGACACATCATGTGGACTGTCATCACCACTAAGAAACTTGTAATCACTAATGTATTATAATCTCTCTGTATCGACAGAAAATTGATTCTAGGACCCCCCCCCATCCCTGAAAGATACAATAATACAAAGATGAACTAAAATGGTAAGGTGTTTGCACATAACCTATGCACAATCTTCTGGATTCTTTAGACCACCTATAGATTATTTATAATACCTAACACAATGAACATATAACAAATATGGTTGCTATGCTGTACTGTATAAATAGTGGCAAGAAAAAAAATCTCAGATCAGTACATACAACATTCTCAGGCCTAACTATATTTCCAACCCCACAGATAGGGAAGGACTACTCTACAGTAACAAGTCATAACTTAACAATGTTCCTCTAAATTACTATAAAAAAAAATCAAAAAAATCTTAGAATAGTATTTAAAAATTCCTTACTGTCAGGCTGGGAAGTTGGCTCAGTGGTAGAGCGCTTGCCTTGCATGCCTGAGGCCCTGGGTTCGATTCCTCAGTACCACATAAGCAAAAAGAAAAAAGCCGGAAGTGGTGCTGTGGCTCAAGTGGTAGAGTGCTAGCCTTGAGCTGAAGAGCTGAGGGACAGTGCTCAGGCCCAGAGTTCAGGCCCCATGACCGGACCAAAAAAAAAAAAAAAAATTCCTTACTGTGTATTTACTTACAGATCATACCGATGGGGTATTTGCAACCTGTTAGAAGCTATAAATCCATATTATGCCTAGACTAGTATGGTATTATCTTAATTCTCTATTTTTATTACTGCTTCCCTACAGGCTAAGTTACCTACTTAAAACTAACATCAGCCCAAACAGGCAAATCTAGAGATGGATCAGTGATTGCCCAAGGCAGAAGAAATGATGACTGCTAATATCTACAGAGCTTCTTTTGGGGTGATGAAAATATTCCAGAATTAAATAGTGTTGATGGCTGCACAACTTTGTGAATATAATAAAATTCATGGAGAAGGGGAAATTTCAAGGAATATAAATTTTATCCATCTTTTTGCTTATTTGGTATTTGTTTGTGATATCTCACTATCTACTCTAGGATGGCCTGGAACTCCCTATGTATCCCAGGCTGATCTCAAACTCAAAATTCTCCTGCCTCAGCCTCCTGAATACTAGAATTAATGGTATGCACCACTATAATTTGTCTCTTAACTTATTTTTTAAAGCAAAAATAACCATAGAGGCCTCTAGCTTTTCACTAAATCAATACAGGTAGTCACACATTTTCCTTTGAACTTTCATGTAATTACTTCCTAAATGACATTTGTCATTTGAGAAACAGATTCTAGGCTGATTGGAACACTTACTGAAAATGGTTTAAGTAATCACTCCTTCCTATTTCCTAGATAGGAGATGGAAAATGTTTTCTTCACTGATCTGAGACATGATCTGCCTACTATGGGGCATGTTACTAGGCACTCTGGTCATATATTTTAAATTTTCAAATTGGATAATTATGGGGCACAATGTTATGTTTTGATGTATGCAAGTCATTACTTTTACCAATGCTAGCAGTTGTGTTGCCATTAAAGGTCATCTTTCACAAATAAACAGTTTCTAATCAGCTTGAGAGCTATTTGTATGTCATGAAGTCAGGTACCATCGCTCTATGACATAAAACTTGAGCACACAGCTATACACACTCACATCACATGCATGAAACAACTTTTGTCTCTAAGGACAGAACCTAAATGTTCAGAGTTATTTGCAAGGAGACTTACAAAGTCTCTTGAAATGTCTGTAAGAACTACTATAGAGCATGGGGAAAGGACTCATTACCTCTCCTGAGAAGTGGCAGAAAAAGTGCCCAGAGTGATAAGAATTATGCCAGTCCTTGGAAATGATTAGAAATGTACTAGATGAATTAAAAAAGGCTGAGAAACAGAATAAACAAAGTGGGACAATATAAAGGATACCAAGTATTTTGATGGTGGAAAAAAAATCAGACACACTACAAAGTCTAAGCTACAAGAACAGAGAAGTTTATAGGTACTTGTTTCTTCACTGTGATTTAAATATCAATGAGAAAATCCTTTAACAATTATCAGCTCTCACCATTTCTCAACTACAACTGAGCTTTTATCTAACTGTGCTTTTTAAAATGTCCTGAGATTAGATTAACTATAGTGGCACTTGATTCTAATGTGCAATTATTTTTTAACTTGCATCAATTAACAGGATATGAAGCTGTATTAAGGTACAATTTAAATAAAAATTTTTAATTCTTAAGTTAACAAAATCTACTTTTCCAGTACAACCTAAGTAAATCCTACACTATTTAACTAAGAAGCAAGAATACCATTTCAAACTTTTGCAGATGATTTTACCCTTAAATTCTTCTTCATATCATGAAGTTGTTTCATTTTGTTTTTGCTTTGAGACAGGATCTCAAGATGTAACCCTGGACAGGCTTAAACGCAATCACCCTTCCTCAGTTTCCTGAGTGCTGGGATCAAAAGCAAGGACTACCAAACCCAGCCTGACACTGTTAATTTAAAAAGAAAAATTTAGGATGGTATACACTGAAAGTGAGTTAAAGGAAAAAGCAGTGGCCGTTGGTTTGTACCTATTATAGTCAGAAGAGAGAAATATAAGGAAGAAGAGATAGCAAACAAATACTAGTTGTCAAGCAGCATTTGGGGAAAAAAAAATGGTGGGTAGAGAGCTACAATATGATAAATAGAAAAGGTTCTGTAGATATTAAAACATTTTAGAATACATTTTGTCTAGGATAGCAATTGGTGGGGGGTTTTTCATAGAAATGAACATATATGTGCCTTTTTAAAAATATTAGTAAAATCTTGCCTATCATTTCACACGTCAGTTATGAGAGCTATCAAACAAGCTGTTGAATTACATGAACATAGAATAAGAAATAAAGAAACAAATTAGCGAAAGCTGGATAGTTTTTAATTTTATTTTATTTTTTTTTTTTTGGGTCCGGTCATGGGGCCTGAACTCTGGGTCTGGGCTCTGTCCCTCAGCTCTTCAGCTGAAGGCTAGTGCTCTACCACTTGAGCCACAGCGCCACTTCCGGCTTTTTTGTTTTTGCTTATGTGGTGCTGAGGAATCGAACCCAGGGCCTCAGGCATGCAAGGCAAGCGCTTTAACCACTGAGCCCCCTTCCCAGCCCCAGTTTTTAATTTTAGATGAGTCATTTCAGTCTTTGAAATTCATTTTCCTCATTTCCAAAATAAAGGGTTAAAATGAAATTTTCACTGGCAACAAAACTATATTGCCAATGCTGATAAACAAATACATGACTACAGGTAAGCCAGTCATTTCTGAAACAGTTTGTAAAAACAAAAACCACACAGCTTCCAAATGCTGAAGGACCACTCACCACTATAAAAAACACAGACAATATATCACTGTCCTAAAATGCTTTTGAGCAAGTATAAACAGAAAATTCAGGAATTAACTTGAAAAAAATTTCCAAGACAAATTGAAGAAATTATGTTTGAACTTGATGCTATCTTTACATATCTTGTTCAAGCATTTTATCATTCACTGCTGATGTACATACCCATTTATTCCTTAACAGTTGCTGAGTCATAAAACTCAAACCAATGTTTGAACTGAATAGGACTTTCATATACCCATAATTTTTAATTTGGTCTTAGCTTTAAAAAAAAAGATTTACTGCATTCAAGGTAATTACAATCCCTTACATGCAAACAATATGTATGAAAGTTAGCATTAGAAGTAGCTATATACAAAGCCCTCAGCTAAGTTGCTGAAAATTACTTATGTTTGAGATAGGCAGAATAACTACTGAACAACTAGAATATACTAGGCTCTGAGCTAAGATTGGGTACAACAAGGGTTGGCAAACTTTTCATGTGAAGAACCAGAGGGTGAATAGTTTAAATTTTTGTGAAATTTATATATACATATATATATATGTATGTATATATATATTGCTGTTATGTATTCCTCTGTATAATATGCTTTGAACAACCTTTTAAAAATGTAAAAAGTAATCTTAATTCAAGGACTTTACCAAAACAAGTTAAGAACCATACTTGGCTCACAAGCTAAGATCTGACAATCCTTGAAATAAACATAAATGATATAAAGACCTTTGATAAAAAGGTCAAAACAATTGAGTCAATAAGAGGAAGGAGACTTTTTTTAACATATATGTAAGTAAACAAATGTTATCAATATATATTAAGTACAAAAATAACAATAAAATTAGAGATAAAAATCAGGATGAAATTGAAGGAAAAATTAAGATCACGTACTCTGGTGTATACACTGGTAACCAATAGACTAGTCTTCCCCCTAATACAAGGGTCTCAGCGGCAAAGTTCAATAGGTCAAAAAACATATCACTCAGGTGATAACTCAAGGAAACAGGAACGTGGCTTTCTGGACTAATAGAGAAGACAACATTTCAAAATCAGTGAAAATTTTAAGACTGCTTAAGTCAATTAAAAATAAGAAATATGGTCCTCAAAGTAGATTCTTGTCATACTTTCATTTCTCTTACCACTTTTCCATCCCCTTTGGTATTTCTTTCTGTGAACCTGTTCTTCTTGTAGATTCTCGGATACCATATGGAGCTAGACAGAAAACACAATACAGACAGATGAAAGTAACCAAATTTCTAATGAGGGGGCAGATAAACATCATGTATCTCCATATGTGACACCCAGAAGACACAATACCATCCATCTCTACATGACTTCAACTAAGGATACATAACATAAAATGTCGCATAAGCAGGAACTGTATTCTTCAAAAATGTCAATGTCCTAAAAGATAAATTAAGTTTGTGGATGTATTTTAAGGGAGGCCCAAAAGAGGGCCTGGGAAGGTGGCTCAGGTAGGGTGCTTGCCTTGCATGCCTGAGGCCCTCAATGTGATTCCTCAGTACCACATAAGCAGAAAAAGTCTGAAGTGGGGTTGAGGCTCAAGTGGTAGAGAGCTAGTCTACAGCTGAAGAGCTGAGGGACAGAGCCCAGGCCCAGAGTTCAGGCGCCACAACCAACAACAACAACAACAAAAAAAACAGTAAGGCCCAAAAGATATTATTACTAAATATAGGACCTGACTCTGGAGTGGATTTTTGTACTGAATTAAAAAAAAATAATATAGACTATGAAAAGTAATCTAACAAAACTAGATGACAAACTGCAGATTAAAATATTATATTCACTTACTGAATTAGTAACTGCACTTTGGCTCTCTAAAATGTTATTCCTGTTCTTAAGAAATACACACTAAAATTATAGGGGTAAAGTACTACAATGTGCCTAACTCACTCTCAATAGAGGGCTGAAATAAAAGGTTTTAACTTTGCCATTATTTAGAGATTTAGTGTCAAATTCTATAGAAAAGGCGGGTCTATTCTTACAGACCACTGCAAAAGCCCAAGACCTCATAAAGCATGGAAAAGTAAGTTGTCATGTACTTTTCTGAAGCTTACTGGGTTTACAAGCTCAGTGGTTCACAAAACTCCAAATTTTTTCAAGTCTTTAACAGAGATGCCAGTGAAAATAGGCACTACAAAACCACAAAAGCTCCAGCACTGTTCTTTCTGTTAAGGATCGTGTTTGCTATTCGGGGTTTTTTTTATTGTTCCATATGAATTTTTGGATTGCCTCTTCTATTTCCTTCAAGAATGAGGTTGGAATATTGATAAGTATCACACTGAATTTGTAGATAGCCTGGAGAAGTATTGCCATTTTCATGATGTTGATCCTTCCAATACAAAAGCATGGGAGGTTTTGCCACTTTCTAAGCTCTGTTTTGATTTCCTTTTTCAGGTTTTTAAAGTTTTCATCATAGAAGTCCTTCACTTTTTTGGTTAAGTTAATTCCTAGGTATTTTATTGTTTGTGAGGCTATTACAAATGGAGCTGCTTTCCTGATTTCAGCCACACTTTTCTCATTGTTGGCATACAGAAAAGCCATTTATTTTTGAGGGTTAATTTTATATCCTGCTACTTTGCCAAAGTTTTGAATCACCTTGAAAGTAGTATGGAGGTTCCTCAAAAGACTCCACATAAAGCTCCCCTATGATCCAGCAATCCCACTTGTGGGCATTCACCCAAATGATCACAAACAAGACCATACTAAAGCTACCAGCACAACTATGCTTACTGCAGCATTATTTACCATAGCTAAGATATGGAACCAACCCAGATGCCCTCAGTAGATGAATGGATCAAGAAAATGTGGTAAATATATACAATGGAATTCTATGCCTCCATCAGAAAGAATGATATTGTCCCATTTGTTAGGAAATGGAAAGACCTGGAAAAAATTATATTAAGTGAAGTAAGCCAGGCCCAAAGAAACATAAGTCCCATGGTTTCCCTTATTTGCAATAACTGGTATATGTCTGAGACAAGCAGAAATGGTCAGATAAGTTGATGATAGGCAAAATGAACCCCAAGATAAGGATTCTAAGGACTCAAATGTTTTTTCTTTCTTGCTTTTGTTTCTAACATATGTATAAGATAATTTCTTTGTTGCTTTGTATGTCCCTCCCCCACAGTATAATCCCTGTTTTCACTGTATTTGATGTTGGTATAATTTGTGGAGGGGAAGGGAAAAATCAAATTGTTTAAATAGGGATACAGGTGGACCCATTGCAACAATGAGATGTACAAGACGTTATGTCGAAAAACGAACTTTACAACTTTGGCTGGGGGGGGGCTGGTGGATGGGAAGGGATGGGAAGAGGAAACAGAGAAGGAGGCAACAATGCTTGAAAAGAAATGTATTCATTACCTTGCCCATGTAATTGTAACCCCTCTGTACAGTATTTTCACAATTAAAAAAACCACAAAAGCTTGCATCTGGAGAAATGTGTGGTATCTGAAACTCTTGAGATTCGATACCATAAGTATAAATGACACTGTAGTGCTCATTGGTATACTAGTAACTAACTGTAGTCAATATAAAAGCAAATATGCATCTCAAAAGATAGCATGAAATGAAAAGAGGGTGACAAATTAATATCTAAGGACATAAACACAAATAGATAATATATGTTAAAAAATAAAGCATACATTCTACTTAAATTAATAACTTGCCTCACATTCATAATTTCCTCCTCTTTACTAAGTGAAGGAGTTGAGAATAAAAGGAATATATACATATACTCTAAGACAGTCTGTAGGTGAAAGATAAATGACTTCAGAAAACTAATCCCATTCCTACTTTTGTATAAAAAAAAACTTACGATCGGTAATAATTGCATCAAAATATGCAAACTTTCTCCAGGAAGGTTTAGCTGCATCTGAAACCAGGACATCAAGGTAATACTTCTCTAAACCATATTGACGAAGGTTTGCCCTGATATTTTCATCTGGTCCTCTCCATTTCTGGTTTTTCCTACTAGCCTTTCCTACAGAGCAAGAAAAAGCAAGGCAGAGTATTAGATCAGTCAGAACATTTTTATTTCTTGTTGTTTGTCTAAACATAGTGCTTTAATTCACTAAACCCATTTTTATTCACATAAAATTTGCTTTTACTTAAAAGCTTAATTTTGTGAATAAAACAAAATATTTTTAAATTTTTTAACTGCAAAAACAGTTTTAAACAGTAAAATGTACCGATGTCTAATTGATCTTGTTCTGTCACTTTTCAAGTAAAAGTGTCCTAAAATATTCAATACTTCCTAAGTATAAAGTATTTACTAGGTGAGCAGAATATGGCCTTTTCCTGCAGCAATAAACAGTCCCATGAAGAGAGAGGACTGGATCAGATATATGAAACAGAAATGAAGAAAGCTAACTTGGGAAACCTAGCAGCTGTGACCATGAAGAATGCAGGCAAAATGGAAACATTACTGATGAAAAGCGGGGGTTGAGAGATGGCTGAAAAAGTTCAAAGCTTGCAGCTTAGGAGACATAAGTGGAACCCATGATTAGATCAGAGAAACCAGAAGGAAAAACAAGCTTAGGCAAACAGCTTGAGATAATCATTATATACCTTTAGGTACTTTCAGAACGTTCAGATATTCAGCTAAAAGAGATAGAAAATCAGTAAGCTCTGAAGTCTGGAACATATACACAGAGTGATATCAGTTTATAAACAAATTAAATGTGTAAGAATAAGTGACATTTTTTTCTTGACCTAGATGTGAATTACATAAGAACTTATTCTATAGTTATTCTTATACATTGATATACTCTTGTATTATGACCTATTTGATGATAAAAACAAAACTTGAAAATCAAAAGAATGATATGACTGAATATCATGCAGTCTGATAGGAAGAAGGGGCAAAGACAGATGACTGGAGAGGAGCAGTATGTAAATAGAGATCAAAGGAAATCATAAGTCTTAAGGAGACAAGAGATAAAACAGAAAAGTAAAAGCACCACTTGATGAAACATTGTCTAGGGAACCAAGGTTTATGAAGGTCAATAACTGTTTTCAGCAGAACAGTGGTCATAGAAGCTAGAAACTAATGGTTGAAAGAGAATGAGAAAAAAAAGAGAAATACTAAATATTCAGGAAGCATTTTGGCAAGAGAGGAAAACAAAGGGATAACTAACAGAGCCCTGTAAGATTAACAGAAAAGGCCCTGATCTTCCAAAGTGGGAGAAATATAAAAACATTAGAACACAGGGAGAACTGAGAACTTACTAGGAATACATTGGATATAGTCTGAAGAAATGATCCTAAATCTGAATCCAAACCTTACAGACGTCCTTACAGCAAATAAGCTGCATCTACTAAAAACAGACCGGAAGTAGCCCCCTGCCTAGCCTAACATACTGCACGCAAACACTATCCATCCCTTTCTGGTGAGCCTACTTATGTATACTGTTACAAATATTAACTCATTTTTCCTCAAATTTCTTAGGGTCAAGGTGAGAAAAAAAGTCAACAGTACAAGTATTGAGTGAAGAATGATTCAAGCAGCAGGCATCAGTGGCTCACACCTGTAATCCTAGCTATTCAGAGAGCTGAGAACTGAGAATCACAGTTCAAAGACAGCCCAAGCAGGAAAGTCTGTGAGATTCTTAGCTCCAAAGTACCAAAAAGCCAGAAGTGGTGCTGTGGCTCAAAGTGATAGAGCACTACTCTTGAGCAAAAAGCTCAGGACAGTGCCCAGGACTAGCACAAAAAAGAAAAAAAGTATTTAAGCTACAATATAAAGGAAAAATCTTGGTATTTTTATGTTTCAGATAAAATGAAATATATAATTTAACTCAATTCCATCACTAGTGAAATCTTTGTAATTTTAAACATTTACTGCGATTGCGTCAAAACCAAAATAGCTTCTTTCTTATCTCAAGTGAATCTCAGTTAAATTTACTGTCCTCTAAAGCATTTCAAAGATATGTTGGTCAGTTACAAAAATGAAAACTTCTGTTACTTGTCTAGCAAGTAGTAATCCAATATGCACTCAGTGTAGGATGACTGACTAAATGGATGATGATAACCTTAAACATACCTTGCCTACTTCATAAAAACAAAACATTTCTTACTACTACTGTAAATAGCTCTGGGACATGGAGGGACTTTTTGTTACTCATACTTGTGTTTTCCCAAATCATTTTGCACCCAGTAGGTGTGGAATGCAGATATTTAATAAAATTTTACTATAAAAAAAAGGAAAACTATATTTACTGTATAGTAAATTTGTGTTTTAAACACTGAAATATCATAGAGAACGTTTATGATATTTTATGAATAGTATTTATTGTAACTGTGTTTTTAATATATATTTTAATTGTAAAAATATTGTACAGAAGAGTTACAGATACATGAGCAAGGATGAGTCCATTTCCTATCGAGCATTGTTACCCTCTCCTTTGTTTTTCCCCTCCCATCCCTTTCCTCCCCACATCCCCGCCTCCCCTCTACCCCCCCAGCAAACTTGTAAAATTCATTTTCAACATCATTTGTACATCTCATGGTTACAATGGGTCATCCTCTATCCTCATTTCATTGTTGGTGGGAGTGTAAACTTGTTCAACCACTTTGGAAAGTAGTATGGAGGTTCCTCAAAAGACTCCACATAGAGCTCCCCTATGACCCATCAATCCCACTTTTGGGCATTTACCCAAATGATCACAAACAAGACCATACTAAAGCTACCAGCATAACTAGGCTTACTGCAGCATTATTCATCATATGTAAGCTATGGAACCAACCCAGATGTCCCTCAGTAGATGAATGGATCAAGAAAATGTGGTAAATATACACAATGGAATTCTATGCCTCCATCAGAAAGAATGCCATTGCCCCATTTGTTAGGAAATGGAAAGACTTGGAAAAAATTATATTAAGTGAAGTAAGCCAGGCCCAAAGAAACATAGGTCCCGTGATTTTTCTTATTTTCAATAATTAGTATAAGTCTAGGACAAGCAGAAGTGGTCAAAAGCTATGTACAATTTTATGATTTTTAAAGGCGCATTTGATTCAAGAGTAAAAACTGTACCACTGTCTGCAAGTTCTACTCACCCAAGCCATGAACTGTGTTGTAGTCTATGTCTGTCCCATATACATATGCACCAAAATGAGCAGAAGCTATCAGAAGGCCACCTGAAACATCACATAATTATCATCTGTTAACCAGAAAAGTAACACACTATTCCTTCTTTCCCAATTAAATGATCCAGAGTCTTAAAGCCTAGCTTCGGGCAGAGCACCCCAAAACAACACCAGTCCCAGCTATACCTTTGTAAGCTTTAAAATAAGAAAGAAGGAATAACCCCCTAAGCTCAACTCACCAAACTGGCTACAAATCAGTCTATTCTGGCACTGCTACTTCACACACACCACATAGAGAACATCAGCTTTTTTTGTTCAAAATAATGTATATTTAGGCATTTTTATATTATTTTGAGGTTTATGTAAAAGTACCTTTTTTGCTTCCTTCTTTAAAATAAGCATATAAAGCTACTTTTACAAAGAGCTATAAATAAGTAAATTTTGATAATTGAGCTCAATTCCCACTAAATAGTGTTTCAAATAACAAAAGACACCGTAATTCCTATGTAGAATACCAGTTCTACAAGTTAATACATGTTCTATTTTAAAATATTTTTATATGGTGAAACAACCAGGTAATTATCTTTGGTAGAAACTAAAATACAAACTTTTAAATAACTATTATCAAACATGTTTTATCATTTGTAAGCATAGAATAAAAACAAATGTCCTAAGACAACTTGACCACTCTTAAATAATTTGACAGATAAAACCAATTCAATCACAAAGTCATAATTTTTAAATGAAATCCAAGGAAATACAATCACAAGGTTAAAATTTGCACTTTTCATTCATATTTTTATTCATTCAAATTAAAATGCTTTTTATTGCTTGAGCAAATCCTAACTAGCTCAATATACAAAGTTCTGTCATCTAGTTGAAGTCAGAAATGTATTTTTAGACTACCGATCTACACAGATGTGGACAAAGGACAAGGGGTTCTTTTCTTACATCTTTTTGAAATTTAACCTCAGCAGTCCTAAGATGGGTAGTGTGCCTCCAGAGGGTCAACATCTACAAATGAGTCATGTTCCTTTCATAGCTACTTAAAGCACAGTCTGGTAATGTTACTTAGAATTACTTTGTTCATAAAAATAATGCAGACTAGTTTTGATGAGAGCCCTTAAGGAAGAGAAATGGAGAACTAAAAGTAGAGCAGAAACCAAAACAGGTTCCTCTCCACCTACTGAGTGCAATCATGTGATCTCATGATTCATAATTCGGGAAGGAGCTGTAGATGATGACTTGGAATACTCACAAAGTCATTTCACCCAAATCAGGAATTACTACAATTCTGCCAATTAAGGCAGATACTCACCTAGAAGAACTAGTTGTCAAGGGGAACAGATAAGCTTTCCTGTGCTTCCTTAAACAGAACCTTATCCATTTGGTTACAGTGAGTTTTGAGAAGACCCAATTTACAGTACACTGCTGAAAGGAGATGAATAATCTGTTAGACTACATCTGTTAGTTAACTTTGTGCCTTTTAAGCTTTTAATTTAAGATAAATTGCAATAAATTGGCTTCTCTGAACTAGTGACTGTGAACTCACTGTTAATCATTTAGTAGTTCTTTAAGTTGAAACATTTTTGAATTTCATTATACCTCAGTTGGAGTTTTCTTAGAAGCTTTTTGGTAGAAAAAGGGACAATAAAACAAGAGGGTGAGATGTTGAGGAGGCAAGTAATGGGTCTCATCATTTCTTCTTATGTTATCAAAAGTAAAAATACCTCATAAGTGATGTAGACTAACAACTCGTTTCAATAGCTCATTGCTTAAAGTGGAACCATTTTTAGGTTAGGGGAATATCTTATTAGCAAAAAAAAAAAAATCGGGTAAGTGGACTTTATTTCATGACAAAGAAATTAATTCATGATTTTTCTCTTTAGAGAATTAAACTTAAAGATTCAGGAACAGAGGAATACAAAAACTTGTGGACACAAAATGAAGCAGATAATGTTACAAAGACCTACTGAGACACACTAGCCCCTTTTCTTTCCTGTAGTCTGATACAGGACTAAGCCAGTTTCCTAACACCTGAGTCCTGTGGCTGTCTATCCATTTTGCAATGACAAAATTCAGAAGGAACTATAAACTCTTTTTCTCATACCTATGAGTTATTTAGAGGTCAAGAAGGCCAAGAAATATGTATTAGTATCCTGAGTATATTCTCATTACTAGAAGAACTGACTTAAGAGATAAGAAAGAATCAAACCTGTAGCATCAGAGCCTTATGCTACTTAGAACAAAGAAATATTCATTTATGATTTTAAGCCTCAATTTCCTTGTTGCTACACCAGCTGCAAATTATGAGTATTTTTTTCAAATTAGCCAAAAAGGAAATTAGAAAATCAGTTCACAGTTTAATTTTTAATCATCATCATTTAGTATTAGCTGTACCTTAGTCTTTTACCAAATAGGAATCTAAGTGCTGAACAAAATAATAATAAATGATATCCATTGTTTATGAAATGTCTAACATCCTAAAAATGGCAACCTCCTAGGAATATTATCTAATTATCTACGTCATTTAATCTTCATAATCATCACAACTGCCAGCTTAAAGAAGATGGAATTGTAATCCAGACAAGTAAAGAATCTTGCCCAAAGTTAAGTATCAGGTGTACATAAATATGTCAAACCTTATCCTATGTGATCTTTCTTTATACTATGCTAACTCTTTTGAAGTCAGCACCAACTGTAATAAGAATTCATTAGCTTGCTTCTGTACTTTGGATATTAAATAACTTCCCCCTCCCTGCAATATGTTAAAGCTTTGTGTCCTCAGGTTGGTGCTAAAACTCTAAGATAGCAAAACCTATAGGAGGTGAGGCTTAGCTAGAAGTCATTGGATCATTGTGGGGTATGATCTTGAAGGGGACTGGGACACTCTAGCCCTTTCTTCTTTCTCTTCTTCCTAGCTATGAGATGAGCAGTTTGCTCTACCATGTGCTCCACACACTGCCCTCTGGCACCCAATAAGAAGCAAACAGAAATGTACCCATCTGGTTATGGACTGAAACTGTGAGCCAAAATAAATCTTGTCTCTTTATAAGTTAATTATCTCAGGTACTCTGTTACAGTGAGAGAAGGCTTACTAACATACCAATTCGATAAACAATAGCAGATTTGATATTAAACAACTTGAAATAAGTGAAACAGTAAGTTAGTAACTGTGTATAGCATATCAAGTCTTATACCATATCACAGAAGGACTAGGCCATTATAGCTATTCTGTACATTCATGATGGTTATGTCTTTAGCTATTCTCATATCAGAATAGTAGCATGTTCTAACTGCTGAGAGCTGACCCAATGGTATATATCTTTCCTGTTTGAAAAACGGAGGCATATATTATTTTTTAAAAAATTACAAGACTGAAATGAGAATATGTTTGCTAAAACAGAAATGAAAGCGTGTTTTCTGAGGATCATAATGTCATTCTAAAAACATAGTAGCAAATTAAAAGAAAAAGCAGAGGTATTGAGTCAGGGGACAATTTCTAAATTATTCTATAACCAGAAAATCACAAGCACTGAGTAACCCATGGGTACAACTGAGAGACTGCATACATTTCAACTTTGTACCATCAAGGTAGAAAAAGGAAGCCAGGAGCTTATGGCTCACGCCTGTAATACTAGCTTCTTAGGAGGCTGAGATCTGAGGATCATTGTTCAAAGCCAGCCCGGACACAAAAGTCCATGAGACTCTTATCTCCAATTAACCACGAGAAAATCAAAAGACCTCAGGGACAGCACCCAGGCCCCAAGTTCAAGCCTCATGACTTGAGAAAAAAAAGCAAGATGGTAAAAAGGAATAGCTATATTTGAACTTAAAATATTCTTTAAAAATAAAATCAAAAGTAAAAACATCATCAAATATTTTATGATAACCTACGGCCATGAAGGAGGGCAGAGAGATATTTATTTCTCGAATCCTTCAGAAGGTACTATCTGTTTGTGTTTGTGTGTGTTTGTATCAGTTTCTTAACAGAAAAACTAAGACTCCACCAGAAAACAGTGAAGATGGGGGGAGAGGGAATAGGAAGAGTGACTCTCCTTTCAGTGCACCTTATTATACAGTTCTACCTTATCAAAGCAGTTAATGTTCTATATACTTAAAAACAGAATAAAACAAAAACAGGCAGGAGATTAAAAATCTAAAACTAACACCTAAGAGCAAACTGAAACAAATGATCCAACTAAATTTTAAATGAAGAAGAAAAAAACAAACAAACCAAGAACAGTATTTAGCTTTATAGTTCCTTAGGGTAGATAGTGGAAAACATATTTTGAATTCTGCTTTTTATTTTTGATGGCACAGACAGAAATTCTGCAACTATTTTAGATATATTAGAGAATAGCAGAGAAGTGCTAGTGTGAACAGCACCAGGGTTCTTCCTATAGTAGCAGGTACATACAAATATGGGAATGGGGAAAACAAAAAAATATATTAAGGATCAATATATTTACTAATATTGCAAGCTACACTATAGCTATGTGGAAGCATACATCTATATTTTAAGTAATTTTTGTTGAGATTTTTGAGAATGGTACAAGAAAATAATGTTATGTATATGAACAAAACTAGAATAATGAGAAGCAAATGAAGCCAAATGTTAAAAACAGCTTACAGTGGCTTAGACTATATGTTCGCTCTTTCTTCTACTTTCATTCTTATAACTGTTCTATAAGTTTGATGTTATTTCCAACAGAAAACTTAAAATATGGGAGCGAAGACAACACAGGGTAATAAAGACAGAAGAAAAAACAAAAACAAAAACAGCATGCTGAGGGTGGGAAATACGGAGATACTAGTAGAGTAAGGTACAGAGACCCCCTACTAAGGAGCTAATTCAACAACCAATACTGAAAATTTTCACACTGGTTAGAAATCTCTTGATGAGAAATAATTTCTTCCTAGTCATCGATGGTCACATTGTGATATAAGGGTTGGCAGAAAAAGACCTAGTACGAAAAGAAGCAACACTAAAAAGAGGTTAAGAGTGTGAGTTCTAGTTTGACTACATAAGTTTCAACCTTTGAAATACATATATTGTGCCCCTTGGCCATATCACTTAAGCTCCCTCTCCTCCTTCAGAACATTTTAATAAGTATCTCCATATTAGCTGTCCCAAGAGTTAAGTTAGAGAGTAACAGAGTGTACAGCCTAAATTACGACAAATTTACCATTCCACAAATACTAGCATCGTATCCTCATTGCTCAGAGAAAGATGGCTGGAGGGGGAGAAACATTAACAATACACTGAATCACCTGGGGTCAGTCAGAACAAATTAAGTATGAGTACTTCTTAAATATGGATAACACCAAGCAGGGAAAACTCTTCAGAGTCAGATGAAGAATGCTTGAAATTCAACATCTTATATACAAACATATTAATCCAATGTAGGCAGAGCCCAGATCATGTTCACAGAAGGAAGCTCCAGTCCACTAATAACAGAGTCCATTTATTTCCATACTTAGTTATAAATTCCCAAAACCAAATCAAAGATAAACTGTTTTAACTATTCTCCATCCAAATATATGGGTATGTACTTAACATGAGTGTCTTTCTTTCTTAATCTTTTCACTCAACTCTTTATTTCTTCCAAGGCTTTTCCTATTTTAATAACTTCTAAGGCTTTTACAACATTCCTACAAAGTATGCTCCTGAAAGTTTTCTGCTGTAAAAATTATCCTGATGCTCCCTCTAGTGGCTTGCATGGCATAAGACCTGTAAGACCTACAAAATTCTAATCAGCATCATCTTTGAAATAGCAAAAGTGTTTACATACTGGCTATTATATATGTATGAGGTTACCTCTTAGTTACTAACCAGTGACAAAAGATGATTCAGTCCACTTAATCTATCACCAAAATGTTAACTATTATACACAAGTGAAATCTCTACTATAGTCTAATAATGAATATAAAATACCTGTTCCAACAAATGGATCAAAGACAATGTCATTTTCTTTCACTTTTCCATGGTTGACCATGATGAATGATAAACCAGCATCCATGCTTGTATTTCCAATAAAATGTCTCTTTTTGACACTATATGACTCAATCAGCTCTCTCTGTCCATCCGCAATCTAGACCAAAAATATTTTTCACAATAGTGCAACCACATAAAATAGATTTAAAATAACTGTTCACAACAAAACTACAGCATTGTGCTGGTAAGAACTTCTTTTTAACTTACTACTGCTCTAAATTTCTTCCTTTAAAATAATGTGGTTAAGACAATTATGGATACTTTTTTCTTGCCAGGGATTGACTATAGGCTTTCCCCACCTATTGTTTCCTAATAACAACAATCAACAAGATTAAGTCTCACATTTCACTCACCCACTTACAGCTTCAGGAAAACGAGAACTATTCTGCAGTAATCCCATTTGTTTTCAGGATTGAAGACCTAGACTTGGGATCTAAAGCCTTGATCATAGCACTCTGCCTTCCTCTGCTCTATTTTGAAAAGACAGTCTAGATTTTCTGGGTAAACTGCCCTTTAAATCTTCTCTTAATATTACCATTTAACCTTCTTTCTAGGTTTTACATCTGTAAGACTCTTATACTTCACAGGAACCTGTGGAAAATGACAATCACATGTTTTTCATTGATTGGAATCCATACAAGAATTCCAAAATTTTAGCTCCTTTAAAATCATACATATAAAACATTTAATTTTGTTATTTTATTTCACTTTTTATTTTATTCTGCTCTATTTTACAACTCTGAAGACTAAGCCTAGAGCCTCATGCATGTTAGGCAATTGCTGTACCACTGAGCTATTTGGCTTCTTTTCTCCTGGACTGAGGCTTGAACTGAAGGTCTCACATACTTGTTCAGCATTTTCACTCACAGCCCAAGCTCTATACTTGAGCCACACCCCCAGTTCCAGCCTTTTGCTGATTAATTAGAGAAGAATCTCCAGGAATTCTTTTACCCAGGCTAGATAGGAGCCACAAGTGTCCAATCACATTTAGCTTTTAAAGGAACAAAATGAGATAGGGTAGAAATAACACTTGCTTACCCATCTACCAAAATAAATATTATGTGGATTCTCAGGTATGCAATTTGGGTCCAAACCATAGTCCTCTAAAACAGAGAAGATATGTTGTGGTTTCTTTAAGTCTACTTTTCCTTCAAATGGCAGAAATTCAAGTGCCTAAAAAAATAAAAATAAAAATCATTCTAATGTCCTATGAAAATTTACAAGAAAAATAGTGTTTTATCTAACAATACCTACCATGTACACCTGGTGTCAGCATTAAGTAAAATAAAACATGCAAGTGCTTAGTACAAAATATACATACTTCACAGACATTTCATATTCTCGTATTTTGATAAAGTACTCTGCTAAATCAATAATATCTAGACTACATAAAATCTGTAATTTTTTTGGTTTTGCTAAATTCACTTACATCTATTCTTTTGATTTTTTCTTCTTGTGTCAATGTTTTATTGAATGTGTGAATCTTTATCTTATACGTAGAATCTGAATGTAGATATGGAACCTAAAACAGAAATAGGTTAAGTTTTTTAAACTTAGGAATTCTACAGAATCTACACATTTATGCCCATATAAAACCACATTTCACTACACACCATCTTATCCACAGGGTAATTTTTAAGAGATGTATACAGCTCCTCGGGAGACTTTCCATGGCCCCACAGTTCAAAAATAGACCTAGGAAATAAATAATTGGAACCTCAGTAAAGAAGTTAGTTTGGGCAGTAATATATAACAATTATTTTACTAGCTCATCATGCTTGCTTAACTAAACAATTATTACTATGTTTCTAAGCTGTAAGTGAAAAACACATATCCTGGAAACAAATATAACAAGTCCCAGCTACACAAAGAAGTTGACTCATAAAAGAGGGACATTCAATATAAAATTGCTAGGGAATAAGCCCAAGGTAGATAGGCCCATCACTGTATTTTTGCACTAGATTAAATGTAAAATCACAAGGTATTTTAGTAAAATGGATGAAAAGTTACAAAGAAGTCCAATTTTTCCTCATAAGACAAAAAGGAATCATAAAAATGGCACAATTAACATTTATTCTTATTTGCTAATACTTATTAAGTAACAAAATATTGAGATCTCTAACAAAGGTAGGTACCTAGAGACTCAATTCTCAGTTTCTATTCTATCATGAAAAATTCTCAATTTAATGTTGGAAATCTATGCAAATATAATCTTGAAAGTGAATTCCCCTTTTTCTTTTTTTTTTATTGTGAAAATACTGTACAGATGGATTACAATTACATGGGCAAGATAATGAGTACATTTCTTATCAAGCATCGTAGCCTCCTCCTTTGTTTGCCCTTCCCATTCTCCACCCCCCATCCTTCCTGCCCCCCCGCCCCTTTTTCTTACTATTGTGGGACAAAGACCTCCACAGTTGTACTACATTGTTGTTCCTTTGTTGTATATATTTTAGATAGGCCTTACTATGTAGCCCATGTGGGCTACAGTCCTCTTGCCTCCACACAAGTGCTGAGATTATGGGTGTACACTATCATGTAATATTATGTTTTTTTGGTGTTTTTTTTGGTCCATCATGGGGCTTCAACTCAGGGTCTGGGCTATCCCTGAGCTCTTTTGCTCAAGGCTAGTAGTCTACCAATTACAGTTAGAGCTCCACTTCTGTTTTTTTGAGTGGTTAATTGGAGGTATGAGTCTCACAGGGACTTTTCTACTATGATCCTCTGATCTCAGCCTCCTGAATAGCTAGGATTATAGGTATCAGCAATAATACTATTCTTACTTAGAATTTCTTCATGTATGCCTCAGCAAGACAAATTACAATAAAGATATACAACCAGAAATCATTATACATGACATAATATTATGCAATTATTAATTCTACTGATCATCAAATAGATGACTCAGAAGCCATGAGCTTTAAAAGGATGTAACATATGTGAAAATGGAACCAAGCATATTGAGATGATGGATGGGACTGGGACAGATGGGATCAGAAAGATGGAAGGGGTGACACTGATCAAGATGTATTGTACACATAAAATGACATGTTGAATTGAAACTCCCTTGTACAACTACTTTAGGATAATTTAATTTTTTAAGTATATAGTGATTTTTTTCTTTGTACTCATATAACTATTTTAAGCCTAACAAGCCTTATCTTTGGAAGCACCTCATAGCACATATAAGACATAATAGTAATTAATTATTCGAAGGATATTTTTTAATTACATTCTAGGGATTGAACTCAGTTCTATTTGCTAGGCATGCACTCTACCACTTATGCCCTCTCATCAGTCCTCTAGTCATTCTTATGTAATAAACAGACCCATTAACAAATCTCCATTTAAGAGGTAAGATTTGAGGTGGTAGCCAATTTAATAGCATTGTAAACCATTTTAATAAAAGTAGATATATACAAATTCCTACTTGCATTGTATTATTCAATACACTCTAAAGAAAAGGTTTTTAACCATCTGCCAACAGGTTCAGGAAAAAAATAAAAGCAAATATTGATCAAAGAAACAATTTTGAAGGAACAAACAATAGATGTCAATGACAAAATCTAGAACAATGAGAAACGTGATTAATTCATACTATGAATTATCACTGGAATTTATTTCTCTAGCAAAAAAAAATTGAATGTATTCATGGCAGTCGTTGCATTTGTCATCTTACAGTTTACCAATCTGCTCACCCAACTAAAAATGATATTTTTATTCCTTTGGTTACAATTAAATTTAGCAACTAGCCTATGTAAAAATATATATATATCTCATAGTATAATCCTGTTTAAAAGTTCTGAAGACAAGTTTCTACATTTCCCTTCTCACTCTGTTTCAGTACTTAACCCTCCTCCTTTCCCTATCCACAGGAAAGGCATGGGATTGAAAGCTAAACTTATTCCTCTCCATAATCATCCTTTTTACATTGTACTGTATGGGGAAAAAAAAATTGGGCACAGTAGTTACATGAAGTATGGTATACAAACATGCAGGAGAACATGGTGTAGTTTTTCTTACTTGGCACACACTGTCCGTTTCATTAAATTTCTTGCAATATCTTCAGAGGGAATGTTAAGAATCCAAAATGGAGACTGAAAGAAATAACAACTTCTTTACTTCTTAACAGCTATAAACTTGATATGCTTTGATTCAAGAAGTCAACAGGAAAAAGTCCTATTTTTCTACCTTCATGTAATACCTGATCGGATTCTAATCAAAATTGCAATCATGGACAGTAAAAAGGTAAATTATTTTAATAGGATAATAAACTGCAATGTAAGAACCTATTTTTTTTTCTTTTGGTCGGCCGTGGGGCTTGAACTCTGAGCTTGGGCGCTGTCCCTGTGCTCTTCAGCTCAAGGAGAGCGCTCTACTGCTTGAGCCACAGCACCACTTCCAGTTTTCTAGTGGAAATAAGTGTCTCACGGACTTTCCTGCCCAGGCTGGCTTTGAACCACGATCCTCAGATCTCAGCCTCTTGAGTAGCTAGGATTACAGGCATGAGCCACCGGCACCTGGCTTGTAAGAACCCTTTTAAAAATAACTCTATAAGCGAAAATCCTAATAAATTAATTTAAACTAATTTAATCTTAAGGATAGTTTTGTGTGCTGTTAAAAGCTTGGCTACAGAATTAATGAACATTATGCTGCATAGTACAGTTGTAGAATTTTTTTTTATCATTGGGAATCATTTCTGACAATGTAGTTGTTTTATTTTCTATACTGGTCCTAGGGCTTGAACTCAGGGCCTGGGTACTTGAGTTTTTTTTTTTTTGGTAGTTTGTTGGAGAACAGAGTGTCACAAACTTTCCAGTCCAGGCTAACTTTCACATTCCTCAGATCTCAGCCTCCTGAGTAGCTAGGATTACAGGCATGAGCCACTGGACCCAACTTATTTTTAACTTCTTAAAGATATGCCTTAAATTATTAAATGGTCTCTTTTTCTGGTTTGTTTCTTGCTTATTCTTGGTGTAGTTTGGATTTGCTTTTTTGAGAAAGAGTCTCTCACTATGTAACCCAATTAACATAGTTTGAAATCACACCTCCTGAGTGCTAGGACTAGAGTTATGTAGCCTTTTCTAGTTCTGGCCACCTGAAAGGTATGTAAGAGGCCTAGGAAATAGAAAGTCATGAGGTCTATTACTATCATTAACTTTTTTTACATTTTGTCTAAGAACAAAAAAGTTCCAGGTGGATTAGGAAGAGTTTCTCAATCATGTTGTCTCAAGACCCAAGAGAATAAGAACTGGAGAGAACTACCCTGAAAACCCCTGCCAAAAAACACAGCCAAGCAAAGGAGTACCTCCACCTCAGCTCATCATCTCATCCACTTATATCTCACTTTTTTCAATAAGGAAGACACTCAGAAATAAAACTGTAATACCAGAGGACTTAAAATTTGGAACTTTAATTAATCTCTGTCATACCTCAGCTTTCTTCTTTCAGTATTTACTCTAGCTACAGAAAATAATAATAATAATCCAAACAGAAGAAAATGATCACTTTAGTAGTATTTAATTACAAAAAATGTTAATGTAACTTGAATTAAATGAAAAGTCAGATAAATTTCATAGATCTAAATATGTAGCCATGTTAGTGATGAAGGCACATGTGCCTATATTAATACTATCAAATGAAAACTGTATATTGCAGAAGTTCACAGTAAGTCATGTTACAACTCACAAAGAATGAAGTACAAGACAATGACTAAAAGACAGCAGTACCCCCAAAACTATGAGTTATGTCAAAGAGGAAGACATATGAATTTCATTTTCTATTTTCCAAATTTATCTAAAACACTAACAACCTATAATGCAAAACAGTAGAAAGCTCATAAATTCAAAACCTTACATAATGCATAATTTTAGATTTTTTTTTTTTTTGTCAGTCATGGGGCTTGAACTCTGGGCCTGGGCACTATCCCTCAGCTCTTCAGCTCAAGGCGAGCACTCTACCACTTGAGCCACAGCAATACTTCCAATTTTCTGAATGGCTTATGAGAGATAAGAGTCTCACGAACTTTCCTGCCTGGGCTGGCTTTGAACCACGATCCTCAGATCTCAGCCTCCTAAGTAGCTAGGATTAAAGCGTGAGCCACAGACACCCAGCATAATTTTAGATTTTTAAAATGAGTCCCAATATACACCTAAAATTCACCTAAATTCTAATTCTGAACATAACTCATTAGTGATTGTCCCTTTTTATCTATGAAAGGATATACATTACTGTGTAACTGTTGAATGAGAAATTAAAACTACTGCTTGTTTTGTAGCTTAATTGTAGAGCACTTGCCTAGAATGTATGATGCCCTAGACTTGACCCTAGCAGTGAAAAAATAGAAAATAAGAAAGGAATAAATAAATAAAATGGAAGTAAATCTAAGCTACTTCCCAAAGCCAAAATATTTTCTAAAATAACTTTTTTATTCAATGCCTTTACAGATACAAATAATCCGCCAAACAGTAATTTAGGTTTTACAGTTCTCATTAAATCTATTTATAAGTAGACTATATGTGCTCTAATAAAAATTTACCTCACCTTTCCATAAGTTTCCTGAGTATTGGTGAACTGGCCTCCAAAAAGAGAAAGCAAAGACTTTATTTCCTGTGTTGGAAATATGATAGAACATATTATAAACACGGATTCAATATCTGTTAAGAGCAATAGGTTGAATATAATTAATATCAATCTAATATATATTGACACTGATATCTACCCAAGGAATTTAGGTTTCAAATCAGGTTCAGAAGTCATTTTATAGTCACAATAATGGTTAAGTAATTTCTGAAAACCTTTAAACAAGAGGGTTGACTTAAAAAGTAAAAAAGAATCTTCACTTTGAAAAGGACAAAAGAACAGATTACAGACATTATGATTAGTAAGCTTGATAATTAACAAAAAATAAAATGAAATAGTAAACATGATTTGAGGACATTTAGAAAGGAATCATTACCATAGAGTCATTAAGCACAAGTACATTAAGTTAACCTTTCTTCATCCTGCAACTAGAAGGAAAACTAACTCAACAGGTACTTTAAGTGCACCAGGATTGCAAAGCTGAAATCGAATCAGTGTATTTTTTCCTTAAAGTCAGTCATGAAATACTAAAAACATGAGATGACTTTACAAAAATACAATTTGTACCACTAAAATTGTCTCCCTAAAAAACATAAACCAAGTAGAATACCATTCCTCTGTACAGGTCTGTGGAACAGGTAACCTAATGCGAACTAAGTATCCCCAGGGCTGGCTGCTAACCATCAAGGAGACTTTATTTACTCCAAGCCCACTGTGAGCCACAGCAACCACGAGAGAGAGTACACTCATACTACCAAGTTCCCCACTCCAAGATAAAAAAGAATAAGCACCCAACACCACTATTTTTCCTTGGACTACACATCCAATCATATCTTATATTAGAAAGATTTTAATTCAGTTCAACTACACAAAAAGTATAGTTATTATCAGTAAATTAGTGAAGATAGCCCAAAGGATAATTTGCAACAAACTTGAATAGTAGACATTAGGAGACAAATTAATTTTCAGATCAAGAAAATCAATTCCTTTGTAAGTTTTCTCATGTGTAAATAAAAATTACAGCTATGTTATGAAGTTAAGATATCTATACAAAATACACAGTCTCAGGCTATTCATTTAAGGAAATCAAGTTGATGAAGAGTAATACCATCCCTCAAGTCCAGTGGCTGGAAAAATTCAGCAAGGCCAACAGAATCATACTTAAAAGAAAAAATAAGGTGGGATTCCTTTTTAAAATAAAAAAATTTTAAATAAGATTTTTATTGTGAAAATACTGTACAGAGGGGTTACAGTTACATGAGCAAGGTAATGGGTATATTTCTTATCCATCATTGTTGCCTCCTCCTTTGTTTTTCCCCTACCAACCTGTCCCTCCCACATCCTCAACTACACCCCCCACCCCCGCCTAAATTGCGAAGTTCGTTTTCCAACATAACGTCTTGTACATCTCATTGTTGCAATGGGTCCACCTGTATCCCTATTGTCAGACTCAGTGACTAACACTTCAGCTACTCATGAGGCTGAGATAGTTGTAGGGGACCATAGTTGTAGGGGCAGCCTGAGCAGAAAAATCTGTGAGATCCCATTTCCAAAATAACCAGTGAAAAAACAGGGCTAGAGGCATGCCTCACGTGGTACGACACCTGTCAAGTAAACAAGCCAAGTGTAAGTTCAAACCCCAGCACAGTCCAATAAAAAACAAAAACTAAAACTAATACATTTGGCACTTATTCAAAAACTAAACCCAGGATCCGGATGCCCATGGCTCACACCTGTAATCCTAGCCACGAAAAGCTAAAGGAGATTACCCCCACGATGCGGGAGGGCAGAGGGGGGGGCAGCATAAGAAAAGTTCCCCACATTCCATTACAGACATTCTGAAAATGTCACTTGAATAAAGGCACTTCTCGAGTTTTCTACCATCTGAATAACATCGCCCCCAGCACCCCACCGAGCTTGGACCGTAAATTCTGACCCTTAAGTCACGACGCAGAGCACTCCTGTGGGACACCTCCGTCCTCCCCGGGCCGCGGCAGGCCCCGGCGGGAGGGAGGGGCCCGCATGGGCACCTTCCCAGGGCCGCTAGCAGGAACTCGCGCCGATCAATCAATCGGGTCTCGGTCTCCCCGCACACACCCTCCGCCCAGTCCAGACCCCCATCTAGTGGTCCAAGGGCGGGAACGGGGATGGGGGGGGGGGGGTAAACGTGTGTGCGTGTGCGTGTGCGTGTGCGCGTGTGTGTGATCCGCTCAAACCAGCGGGGACCCCCAGAACGGCCGTGTATTCGGAGAAGGCGGGTGGAATGCACCCATGACTCCACCCACCCCGCCCGAGGCTGACCTCTCCGGTCCGGGGTTGGGGAGAGTGCCTCACTCACCGGCAGCCGGAACTCCAGGTGCTCCTGGGCCATGAGCAGAAGATACCTGTTCAGGTGGCAGGATGGCGCCATTGCAGCTGCCTGGGAAGCGCATGCGCGGCGCCCGAGCGGCCCCACCCCTTTCCCCCGCTCCGAGTCGCTTCCGGCGGGGGCGGAACCCGGAGAGCCGGAACCGGAAGCACGGCGAGGCGGGTGGTCCTGGCTTTAGGTGTGCTGACCGCCGGGCCTCGTTTCTCCAGCTCGGGTAGACGGTGGGAGGAGATGAGTTGTTTTAAGAGTAGGTTGGCGGGCTGGGAAGGCGGCTCAAGAGTCGAGTGCTTGCCTAGCCTGGGTTCGATTCCTCAGCACCACTTAAGCGGACGAAGTCCGAAGTGGCGCTGTGGCCGGAATGGTGGAGCGCCCGCCCGAGCCCTCTTCCCAGGGGTATTCCCGACTCTCCTGTGGAGTTGGCTCTTCCACATCGCTTTCACACCTGGACCAAAACGTCAGCTTCTCACGTACCGACTCCTATCCGCATCCTGGGATTCTAGGGCTGACTCGCCAGCACCATTTAACATGTGGTATATACTTTTTTCATTTTTCTGAAAACCTTACAGTGGCACGCGCCTTATGTGGTTGACACACTGGGTCCAAGCGCAGGAAAGAAAGCCGCGAAGGCTAATGAATTATCTTGAGGGTAAAAGGTGAGGTTATTTAAAAAAAAAAAATTAACTGCATAACCAACTCAGTCATTTCTTTCTCACTGCTAGTTTCAAAACTACCACTGAAGAACTGTGATGGAGGCTGTGTTAGCAATGGGAGGCATATCCAAGGCAAGAGTGTAAAGCCGGATTCGGAAATCCTTACCCAAAAGACCACCAGAGACTGTCACCAATGTAAAAGCAAAGGAGTCTTTATTGCAAGCTTGAGCTTTGCATACATCATAACTTCTTGTAACAAATAACTACAAACTGTGGGAAAATCCTAAAACAACTCTATAGTATGATTGGCGCACTACAAAGCGGGAAAGGACCAGAAACAAGTTGTTGGTTAGATCAAGGGGGCTGACTTACTTTAAACTGGTTGGCTTGCACCACAGGGGAGTCTCAAGAGCATAGGTCCTAAACTGCAGGGTGTCCGGTTTAGATAATGGTCACCAGACCCCAGGAGGGGCAGTTCTGGAATTTCAGATATTGTAATTCCAGGCATTGGGGCTGAAGTGGCTCAGGTGTTAAGTTGCAGAACTGAGATGGGGGTCTTAAGTGAAATGGAGTTGCTTAGGTTCCTCAAGAGAACATGAGTGTGAGAAAAGGCAGAGAGACACTAGGTTGTGAGAGAATTAACTGATTTTGGTTCAGGTCCTGTCAAGGTGAGACCCTAGTGCCAAACTTTGTATATCTGAGGTTAAACTGCTTTAAAAGTTTGTAGGCCTAAGAGAACACTCAGGCACATCACATTTTATTAATGCAAATATGTTGAGCACACAGTAAACAAGGATAAAAGCAGAGAGATCAGGAGGAAGCTGCTGTTATTGACAAGAAATAACTCGGCAAGATGATAGTAAGTGGTGAGAAGTGATCACATTCTGATTATCTTGAACAAACTGCCAAAAAGTTACATATGAAGTGTGAGAAGCAAAAGTCAAAGACGCTGCCACAATTTTTGGCCCAAACAACTGACTAGAGCAGCCATTAACAAAGTTGTTGGGAAAACAAAATGGGCTGAAAGAGAAACATTTTAAGCTTAAGATGCACTGTAATACCGTAACTTCTTAGTGGTATCTGGCTTATGTATTGTGTGATTCCTAATCATGGATCCATTTCTTACAAGATTTTAAGCAACTAATCATAAAATGAGGATCTGATTCTCCAAAATCAGAGGTGGTCTTAAGTATTTTTGAGTCAGAGATTTTTAAACATTTGTATTTCTACAGTAATCAAAAAGTATCATCTTCATTGTAGTGAATTTGAATAGATGTATAGAACATATAATAAAAAATAGCCAAAAAATAAAAACTTTAAAAAATTTTTAAAAAGAAAAATAGCCATCAACAATTGTTATACATTAATTCTGACATAAAAATCTAGAAGCATGACTGTTAAAATAATAAAGACTGCCTCTGGATTCTTTTTATAAAAGAAGAGCTGTATCTCCATCTCTTAATAGTGAAACTTTTACAAAATGTGTTGTCAATTTGTCAAGGACTTTTTAAAAGTTTTTTTATTATGAAAATACCGTATAGAGGAGTTACAATTACATGGGCAAGATAATGAGTACATTTCTTATCAAGCATTGTTGCTTCCTCCTTTGTTTCCCCTTCCTGTCCCTTCGCATATCCCCCACCCAAAGTTGTAAAGTTCGTTTTTCAACATAACGACTTGTACATCTCATTGTTGCAATGGGTCCACCTGTATCCTTATTAAAACGATTTGTTTTTTCCCTTCCCCTTCACAAATTATACCAACATCAAATACAGTGAAAGCAGGGGTCATATCATGGAGAAAATCATATAAAAAATCATCTTAGAAGTGGTTCTGTGGATCAAGCGGTAGAGCGCTGGCCTTGAGCTGAAGAGCACAAGGACAGCGCCCAAGCCCAGAGTTCAAGCCCCACGACAAAAAAAAAAAGAAATCATCTTATAAATATGGACTTTTTTTTTAACTATGTAGTACTACAGCTTGAGCTTGGTGTCCTACTCTAGCTCTCATTCTAGACCTAAGGCACACTTCCGTCCAGGCTTTTAGTTAGTGAACAACATATGGGAGTCTTGAAGACTATTCTGCCTAGACTGGCTTCAAACAGCTATCTTCTGGATTTCAGCCGCCTGAGTAGCTAGAATTACAGGCATGAACCACTAGTGTCTGGTGTGTGTGTGTAGTACTAGAGTTTGAACTCAGGGTCTCACATCTACTCTGGCTCAGCTATGTGGCTCAGCCACATAGCTCTTCAAACACCTTTTGTACAAACCTGGTTTTAGTGATTTTAATAAAAGAGTCCAGAGACAAATTTAACACAGTATTCTTTAATTTTTATTTTATTTTAGTATAAGTAGGCACAGATGAAAGAGTTCATTATAGTAATTTTACAGTTTCAGAATTGTACACATGCAAATTGTCAAAAGATGCACAAATAATGCACTCGCTACTATTTTGGACATTCCAAAGACAAGTTATGAATTAGCTTTGCTTTAAACTAATGTTATAGATAAGGAATTGCCAAAACAGACTGCCAACAAAAAAGGTTAAATGAATTTTAATTGCAGTGATTTGCAGTAATTTTGTAAAAATGTGTTTACAAGGGTTTTTCCAACATGAAAAAAATTATGCATAAACCTATCTACATTAAATCAACTAATCCCATTTTCAACGATCAATAAGGCATTTGAGAATTCCTTAAATATCTTCCATTTTTATTGTCATAACATTGCCAATTATATCACTGCACATTCACATAGTAAAATATTCTAAGGTACATATGATGAAGATTCTTTCCTTGAAGCTGGTCATATTTTAACTCAGTTATAGAAAATTACAGTGACTCATTTATCTTAGTGCTGACTGAGCTATTTTAGAAAGCAATGCTAAAAAGTCTATCATCTAAATTTGAGAGCCATAACAACTACTTGTAAATCTCTCTTCCCACCTCAGGGAAATACCCTAAGATTTGGACATCCACATCATTTGTAAAGTAATAGTAGAGGCAGAACATATGGAAGGTACATATGTAATAATCAGCCTAAATTGCCACTGTCTACTTGCCTAACAGTCTTGAATATTCAGCTCTACTTCCAGCTATTCTCAGGAGTTGTGCTCCTCCACCACCTTTTCAGAACATTACTGTACTCGACACACTAAATTAGCACTTCACAAATTTCTACTCATTGATTTTGTGTGGTGTGACCTGTGTAGACTTAGCAATCGTTATTTCCTGATCCTGGCAGTGTCTGGTACATGTTAAGTGCTCAAGAAATGTTTGCTGAGTGAATAATGAATAAACTAAACTAAATTGATTCTGTATGCCTATAACTAAATATTTCAGAAAGTAGTTCACTATTTGGAATTATGTATAATATCATATCCAAACAAGGAATGCAAACTTGTAATCTCAGCCTATTTCCAAAAAGCACTCATCTTTATGATCATTCCTACTTGTGTTCCTGGCACTATTATACACTGGTATGATACAGGATTAGCTTTAAGTATCTACTTTTCATTCACATTCATTATTGTGACTGTAGATTAGCACCAAAAGACAATTTCTAGGGATACATGCTTCATAACATGGCACATCAGTTCAAGCCCCACAACCAACAAAAAAAAATGACACATCAATAATATTAATTTTAGGTTATTAAATTTTCTTATCTAAGTCTAGAACTATTCAAGGTCAGAGATTTTCATAATCAAAGTTAGATCTAACCACTTTTTATTCTTAATTCTGTTTGGTGCAAAAAACATGCTGTGAGGCAAGAATTTCTGCCAGTCTTACTATGTTAATAAAACCATCTTATGCTTTTTTTTCTTATGTTTTTACAGGTAAAATTCCATTTCAGAATTCTGTTAGCAAAATTGCTGCATATTGAAATTTTCTGTCAGAAATTATAACATAGTAGTGATCTCTTATCTAAGGTATCACTTTCTGTGGTTTGCCTTTCTAGTCTGTGGCCAACTGAAAATATTATACTAAAATTCCTGAAATAATTCAAGCATCTTAAATTCCGTGCAATTCTAAGCAGCATTATAAAAGCTTACTATCTTACTCCATCCCACCTGGGATGTGAGTTGACACAGTACACATTATCCACCTGTCAGTTATCAAATGGTCATAGTATACTTATTAAGCTTTATTTTATTAATAATAGCCCTAAAGTACAACAGTGATGTTGGTATTATTACAGCATTTGTGTTACAATTGTACATTTTATTATTATTATAGTATCCTATTATATTTAATTTATAAATGATACTTTCATCATAGATGGATGAGGACAAAATAGCGTATATAAAGGATTTATTATTCGCCTGGGTTTCATACATTCTGAGTCTTGGAACATCATATCCTGATGGGTAATGAAGTGTGTATGTGTACCTGCACTTTCAAACCAATTCATTAAAAAAGATACTAGGATTCACAAATTGAAAAATAACATCTGAAAATGAGTAAGATGTAATCTATACATAATTGCTTCATCAGCAAGATCAGACATTACTAAGTACTAATACTTAGTATTTATAAATTTATATTATTTAATATTTGCTTAGTTTTATTACTAAGTATTTGTTTTAACATTTTATGTGGGAAAACTATAGATTAACAAGAAATAGCTCCTTTCTATTGCACCTTTTTAGTAATAAAAATTCTAATGAAGTACTTCATTTACCAGCTTCCTCATCATAATAAATCACTTTCAATACTACTGAAAAGTGAGATTGAACTTTTAAGATACATGGAGCCTATCTCCACTGATGAAATTTCTTTTAAATAGAAATTTAGCTACATATTATGCATAAACCCTTACAAAAATAACCATCAAAATAAAATCAGTGACAAAGTATTCATATAACAATTTTTGTTCAAAAATGATGTTAAGACTCCTCAGTAATAGTTTTTCATAAAGACCAATAAATCTTAAAATTACAATTAAATTTCAAAAGGACCAAAATATTAGCTCATATTGAGCCAAGGTTAGGAAAATCTTCCACTGTTGATATTTTCATTTTCTTAGTTTTTCAATCAAATAATCCGCCTGTAATTTTGAGAAAACACACAAACATATGTTTTTATTCTAGATGCTAGTGCCTCTATCTAATAATTTTGTTGGTATCCCTATTATAGTAAGGATTCCAGAAGAACATGGTAATACATATTCTGTACCTAAAAATATCTTATAGAGAAAATCATGATGGGTCACACCTGTAATCCTAGTAAGCAGGCTGAAATTGCAGGACTGCAGTTCAAGGCTAGCCAAGGTAATAACTTCACAAGATCCCTCTTAATCAATAAAAAGCTAGATAAGGTAAAATGTACAGCTAGATATGAAAATAGGATTACAATCCATAACTGCCTGGGCATAAATACAAGACACTATTCAAAAAATTACTACAAGCACAAAGGCCTAGGCTTGTGGATCAAGTGGAGAGCACCTGCCTAGAAAGTACAAGGCCTTGACTTTAATAACCCTCTAACTCTCAGTAGCACCTTTAAAAAGGTGAAAAAAAAAACCTCAATTTTATTGACTACAGTAAAGATACTCTACATTTAATACTGATAGACTGGAAGCTAATTACATACTTAGAAATTTCAATGCAGCAAAGAAAACAAACATAATAATAATGTTTTAGAAAGCAAACTAGGAAACTTAAACACATATCACTAAATGAAAGAAGCCAATGTGAAAAGGCTATATACTATATGATCCCAACTACAAAGACATTCAGAAAAGGACATAAACTATAGAGACAGGAATATAATCACTGGCTACCAGGGCCTAGAAGAGGATGGGATGAACAGGCAGAACACAGAGGACTTTTAGAGTAGTAAAGCTATTTAGGACACCGCAGTGGGAGAGACACATCTTTATACATTTGTCAAACCCACAGAATATATAACCCCAAGAGTGAACTTTAAAATATACTGTGAACTTTAGGTGAGATGACTGCAAGCGTCCAACTGTGGTGAGGGTGTAACAATGGAGAAGACTATGCAGGCAGGGGATTCATAAAACCTTATACTCTGCATTCAATTTTGCAGAGAACCTAAACCTTCTCTAAAACATAAAATCTATTTTTTAATTAATGTCTTTGAGTTACATCATTTCAGAAAGCCTTTTATAATCATCTTTAATAAGCTGAAAAACAAAGAGATTTTAGAATAAATTTTGCTATCTTTATGTTTTCAGCCTCATATATTATTGGCAATGTTCTAGATTTAAGAGTTCAGATAATCAAAATGACCCATTAACAGATCATATATTTTTTAAAATTATTTTTTTTTGCCAGTCCTGGGGCTTGAGCTGAGAGCCCTGAGCCTCTCTATACTTAAGGCTCATGCTCTACCACTTAAGCCACAGTGCCACTTCCAGCATTTTTGAGTAGTTTATTGGAGATAAGAGTCTCACAGACTTTCCTGCCTGGGCTGGCTTATTACTATTATCCTCAAATCTCAGCCTCCTGATTAGCTAGGATTACAGGTATGAGCCACCAGCACCCAGCTGATAGTATATTTTTAAATCAATAAAAATTTAAAGAAATTCACATTGTCTTTTGGGAGGTGACATAATAAGACTCTGTGGACTCTCTCTCTCAAAAAAAAAAACCAAGTATTGTCTATGGATGTAACTCAGTTGTAGGTTCTTTGTCTAGCATACATAAAAACCTGGGTTTTAGTCCTAGAACAGAAAAAAAGTTCAGTGTTTTTGTCTATATAGGTATAGATATGTAGTAGGTATGTAAAGCAGTATATTAAAGCAAGTGGTCACACCTATAAGAATCATAAATACCTAGTGTTGACAACAAATGATAAAACTACAACCAAAAGCACAAATACTTTAAATTTATATTGGCATGTTGCTGATATAACAATAACACTTACTGTGATAAACCAATAGGAATTTGCTCTATAAATCAACTTTGACAGGAAGCCAAATTGCTTGACTGGCGCCAGAACATGAAGATGTAGGTGAGATATAGTGCAGAATGGTGGTACATGGAATCCCATCCTAAAACAGAAAGGTAAGAAATGACTGACAAATCAGTTTTATAATAGTTTAAAAGTACTTTTCAGGTTATATCATGTAACTATCAAAGATATCCAAAACAGATTACCTCACGTAGCCAGATTATTATTCATAGATCTTTTACTATTTTTCTTTTAAATATTTCAGAATATTACACCATTCCTCTTCTTTTCCTGTTGAAATTCCAAGTAATAGAAACTATGTAGGAGGATCTTAACAACATATTATGCTTCAGTATAGCTTCCATGAATTCTGATGTGACATTATTTTCTAGTCACTATAGCCTTTAACATATTAAGCTTTAATTGTACTAAGATATGCTCCTGCAGTGAGTCTTAAAAAAAATTCACTGGATAGTCATTAAGTAGTATTCCATTATTACAAAGCCTAGCCAGTAGATGGCATACTTTTGTCTTTAATGAAGTGCTCAATCATTTCAGTAGTAAAAATCAATCATATTACCATTTTTAAAAAACCTTCTATCATCACCTAATTTTCTTTACTACTAAGTTAGATAGTAATTATTTATAATTGCTTTGTAAGACATTTATAGACACTTTATAAAACACTTTTAATAGAAAAACAATAAACACTTTAAACCTGTTTTATCTTCCTAAAATTCAGTTTACAGTTTTGCAAGTCTGTTTATGATGAGTGGAGCAAAACATATCTGTAACAATAAAACCTTGAAAGATCTACATTAAAACCTAGAAATATTTGCCTGATCAAACCATAAATGTCTGGAAGTGTGGGAAGAAGTCACAGAAGAACTAAAGAGTAGCTGCAATTCCCTGGGCCTAACAATGTAGATTCAGATATGAAGAACATACTGAAAAGCTCCTACTATTACCTAATAGAACAGACTATGAAACAAGAATCATAAGAAATGTAAGCAAGTGATCTGGAAGTTAGGAGAAACTCAATGGTCCACTCAACATTTTCATTTTAAAGATAGGAAAGCAAAGAAAAAATGTTTAAGAATTAGGTGTAGTTGTTAAAATCTATAGTCCCAGCTACTGCTGGGGGAATTATGGGGCACTGATTGAGAAGGACTACTGATTGAGTCCAAGAGTTCTCAGGCAATAACAATATCCTATCCAAAAAAAAGTTTTTAAGACCCTGATTCCAATTAATAAGTGACAGAGCTAGGAAGGAAACTCGGGGCTCTTGATTTTCCAATGTGAGTTCTAATAAACACTCCGTGACTAAAAAAGATTGTTGTGCTTCAAGTCAAAAGGTCTCAAATACTATGTTCCTTGTCATAAAACTTGAATAATGCATTAACAGTTTTAAGAAGATTTTCACACATTTATATGTTACAGATAGGTAGGGCATGTATTATCTTGGAAGGCAAAATAACTTGTCCAAAGCCATTTCATTAATATATATGTTTATATTACTAGAGATTTTTAGAAGATGTTTAGACATGATAGAAAGAAGTGTTATTAAATTCATACTACCAAAGAACGATGTTCTTACATTCAGAAAAAAGTACAAACTATGCAACCATAGCTAGTGCCAAATACAGTATACAAGTGATGCGTGTATATACATGTGTGCATGTGTATGTATGTGTATGTGTGTGTGTGTTGGTTCTATAGCATGAACTCAGGGCCTGGGCAATGTCCCTAAGCAATTCTGATGAAGGCTATACAGAGTGTTTTACCACTTGATCCACAGCCCTATTTCCAAACTTTTTGGTAGTTAATTGGAACTAAGAATCTCAGAGACTTACCTGCCCAGGGTGGCTTTGAGCCATGATCCTCGCTTCTCTGCTT
The DNA here is from genome assembly GCF_000151885.1 of Dipodomys ordii. NCBI lineage: Eukaryota > Metazoa > Chordata > Mammalia > Rodentia > Heteromyidae > Dipodomys > Dipodomys ordii. Next base: position 904,922 of record NW_012267313.1, on the reverse strand, counting down.
CCTAAATACCTAGGATTACAGGCGTGAGCCACCAGAGTCCAGCTGTTAATAATCTTCTTTATTTTTGTATATTTTTATCTTTGTTTTTGTCAGTCATAGGGCTTGAACTCAAAGCCTGGATGTACCCCTAAGCTCTTTTTGCTCAAGGCTAGCGCTGTACCACTTTAAGCCATACTGCCACTTCCAGTTTTCTGGTGGTTAACTGAAGATTGAGCTGGCTTTGAACTGTGGTCCTCAGATCTCAGCCTCCTAAGTAGCTAGGATTACAGGCATAAACCACTGGCACCTGGCTTAATAATCTTTTTTAAAGAAAGATATTTATATTAATTTAACAGCTAATTGAACAACACATGCTTTTTCTCAAACTTTGTTAAATGCTACAGTCCAGGTGAGGAGGCAACAAATTCAAGTTAATTTCATGCTACAAGTCTTGACTTTTTTTTTTTTTTTTTTTTGCCAGTCCTGGGCTTGAATAATGGGCCTGAGTGCTGTCCCTGAGTTTCTTTTGTTCAAGGCTAATGTTCTACCACTTGAGCCACAGAGCCAATTCTGTTTTATTTGAGTAGTTTATTGGAATGTGTGTATATATATACACATTGTACATACATATATATACATTGTATATACATGTATATCAAATAGAATATATTATATATACATATATATTATTGGAATGTATATATACATATATATTATATATGTGTGTATATATATATATATATATATATATATTCAGATGTGGGGCTTGAACTCTGGGCCTGGACACTCTTCAATTCAAGGCTAGTGCTCTACCACTTGAGCCACAGTGCCACTTCCAGTTTTCTAAGTGTTTTTTTGAAGATGAGTCTTATGGACTTTCCTGCCAGGGCTGGCTTTGAACTGCGATCCTCAGATCTCAGCCTCCTAAGTAGCTAGGATACAGGCATGAGCCACCAATGCCCAACTTGGATAATATATTTTTAAATCAATAAAAGTTTTTAAAAGTTCACATTACAAACAACTTATATGGTTAAACATGTAGAATTAAAAAAAAAAGAGTATCAATAGCTATTTTACCTACTGATTGCATACATACACACAAACACACACACACACACTTGCCCATCTAAAGTATAAGTGGGAATTTTTGGAAGTTGTATGAAGTTATACTACCAATGAACTATAATCTTACTTTCAGAAAAAATTATCAACTTTGCTATGACTGCTTCCCTTCTCAATGTAAATTAACATTTCAAAAATCAATAATGTGTATTATTATTTTCTTTCCAGAACATACACATACCTCACATCTGTAAAGTCAGTGAAATTATTCCTTTCAAGAATGGTTTTTCCAACAGCTACCATGCTCTCAACTAGAAAACAGGAAAGAAAATACATTATATTGCGGGAGATATAAAGGTCACTAAATTCCTATTGTGGTTTTTAAGATCAAAAGTCATGTAAAATGGGTAAATATTTAAACTATAGGTTACTGGAAAGTCTGCTAATCAACAACTGACATGAAGATTAAAATTGAGCAACATCACAAAATGCTACACATACAAGGCCATTTTGGACAGCTGTTGAGAAGATTTGTCAAGCGGCTATTTAAGACACCTGATACCAATGATTCTAGTCAGGAGACTAGCTCAACAAAAAAATAGTTTGAATTAAGAAGACAGTATGTTCACTGCAGTAAGATTCCTAACAGTCAGGGGAGGAGGTTGGTCCAACAACATAAAATTTTAGTTAGATACAAGAAGTTAATAAATATCTTACTTTCTTTATTCTTATGTATACTTCATATTTTTTCTAATGGAAAGTTTGGTAAAAAAAAAAAATCTACCAGATTTTTTTCCTTATAATCATCAGTGCCCTTGTTGATGAAATTCAGGATGGCTTAATAATAAAATAATACTGTCATCATCTTACCCAGTTCTATTTGATCTCTGTTTAGATCTTTGCAACTTCCAATATGCTTCTTTGGTACCACAAGATAATGATGAGTTGTTGCTGGTTTGATATCTTTAAAGCAAACTAGATCTTCATTCTAAAGAGAAAAGGATGTCAGTAAATTTTTAAAAGTTAGGGTTTTGTAACGCTCTCTTGCCTGATCTAAGTATCAGAGATCTTTGAAAGGGTATTGGTTTCTAGGTTCTAGCCCCTTCTGAACATCTTAGGATTATATATGAATTTCAAAATCAATCCTTAGTTTCTGTCATTAGATGCTCATTTCTTCCAAAAAACAGAAAGCATCTTCTTATATAAGTCTATTTCAAAAAGTAACTAAGAATAAAGTTCATTAAAACTTCATTACCAACAATCAAAGAGTTTTACATCTCATTTTCCATTTTCCAACCCCTATTTAAAGATTACTTCACTCTTTGTATGTACTTTTAAAGGCCTTGCAGTAATTTCGCAACAAATTACTAAATTCCTTTTTCCTTTAACTCTAGCAAGACTACCATTTAACACATACTTATACAATATTATCTTTTTAAACATTTTAAAGCAATTACATATAATTTTGCTTTATGTATATTTGCCCCTTTCTAGTATTAGGAATACTGAAAAGCTTAAACAGACTCCAGCTTACTGTAATAATTTATGAGCCCAATCCACATGTGTGGCATCCATTTTCTGGTTGGTAGTAGTCCACACAGGAAAAAGAAAAGGACAGAAAAAAGATAATGTTTCAGTCTATTAACACACTGGAGTTTCAGGTTTTCCAAGAGAAAAGTATATCTTCCTTAAATGACATTAATCAGTATTCTATATAATAATATAGAGTCAAAATTAAATTCAGTGTCAGAAAGCATACTTTCTCTCAGCCAAATATCTTGAGTACAGATGAATATCTTGAGTGCAGATGAATTCCCCTATATTCAATTAGAAATGACGTTGGAGGCTACTATTTTCCACCACTGCTACAAAATACCACATATAATCAACTGAAAAGGAGGATTCAAGGGAGCTCCTGAAAACCTAGCTATTTAGGAAATGGAGACGGGGATTCTGGTTCAAGGCTGGGTGATGCATAGAAGTTTCCAAGACACATTCTCAACCTAAGGCTAGGTAGGCAGTGATGTATATGGTTCCCAGCTACAGGGGAAGAGTACAGTGTTGAACATCTGTCATCCCCAGAGACCTGGGGAAACTCCAGGAATAAGACTGTCACCCAAGACAGACAAAGTAAACTGTAATTAAACCCTACCTCTAAAATAACCAATGCAAAAAGAAGCTGGAGGCCTAGCTTACGTGGCTAAGTGCCTGCGTGATCCAGTGCCAAAAAAATAAAATATGATAAAACCTTAAAAGGGAGGAATTTTTTGTCCTGCAATTGCAAAATCAAATTCTGATAACCACCATGGTTTAGGACAGTTCATAGTGGGCAAGCTCAAAGGAATTTGATTTTGCTTGTATGCTGGTACTTGGTTTGAACTCTGGGCCTGAGTGCTGTCCCTTAGCGTTTTCAATAAAGGTTGTCACTCTACTTCTTTAGGTAGAATGCCAGGCCACCTTTCGCTGATTAACTGGAGATAAGAGGCTGATGGACTTTTCTGTCCAGGCTGGCTACACCCGTTATCCTCAGATCAGCCTCCTGAGTACCTAGGATTACAGGCAAGAGCCACTGTACCCCAAGACTTGATTTATTTTTTAATTTATTAGAACTATACTATCTCTGGAGCTGATTCTCTCAGAAGGTGGTTCCTTTAAAAACAGGTACAACCATGTGTATGTGTGCCAGATAAGTATTTTTGAATATCCGGACAGTCTTCCAATCTGAAATTTTCCACATATCCCAGCTAACACTTCAGTGGAAATCGGAGGCTGGTAAGTAACAGGTTGACTTCAAACCCACTCCTTTCTTCCACCCACTCCAGATGTACTCCCAACTATCTGCTTTCACAATTACTACGATTTACAGTTTTCTTCCTGGAATCAGTGTGTGAAGAATTTAAAATCACTATAAAGGAGAAAGAAATTTTAAAAAGAGTGAGAGAACACAAATAATAAAATGCTACTTCATGACTTGGTATACCTTCAAAAGTGGCACAAGTATTTGACTCTAATATTTACCTTTTCTTCCTTCCAAGAGAGAGGAGACACCCCTGTCCTCAAAGTGAAGTCAGTCAGGGTCCCTTACCCATCACACACACACACACACACGCCCGCCCGCCCGCCCGCCCTCCCTCCCTCCCTCCCTCCCTCCCTCCCCAGAGTCCCAGCCCGCCCTCGCGGCTGTCGCCGCCCACCTCGCAGGGCAGGAGCTCCGTGGGTTCCTGCCGCCGGGCGATCCGACAGAACACACAGTTGCCGTCGTAGTCCCCGGTGTCCGGTGATTTCGCGGCAGCGCCGGAGTTCTCCGTCGACGCCGCCACCGCAGGCCCGGCAGGAGCCACCTCCTTAGGGTCGGGAGCTGACTCCAAGCCGGGGCTCACCTGCTCCTCCGCCATCGCACCTGCCCCAGCCGCCCAGGCCCGGATTCTCCAGGACTACTGGGCCTGCGCGGGGCCCGCCGTCCGCACCGCCTCCGTGTCACCTCGAGGAGTCGCCCCTCGCCTGGCGGCGCTGGGGCAGGCAGAAAAGGGAGCGCGCTGGCCACCCTGAGCGCCGGAAGAGGGCGGGCGACGCGGCCACGGCCGGCGAAGCCCGCTGCCGCCAGGGGGTGAGCGAGGGCGCTCACCAGGAACCGCCCCACACGTCTCGTCGGTAGTGACGCACAGCATGCGTCCGCGCTTCGTGATGACATCACCGCGGCGCGGTAACTGATTGGCTGCCCCGTGTCAGTTCGGTAGTTCGGGAACAGACTTCGTCCGGAAATGCGCGCCGTTGTGTGTACGCGAGCCGAGCCATTTACCCATGAGCGTGTCGATCATTTCCCCCACGGGTGGTTTTTCAATAAGCCAACTGTAGATCTACTTGAGAACTAGCTGTTGATCATTTGAAATCCCATCTGTGAAGCTTTAAAACAAGTTGTCTTCCTGTGAGGAGGCTTGCTCTTTCTTCACCTGGTAAATGACTACAGCAATGATGCCCTCTGCAGGACTGTCAGATATCAGAGTATCACCTTGTTTGAACATAGAAGGTGTAAGAAGAGCCGACGAACATCGTTTCCCCCCTCACTGGCCTATTTCTCTGTTAATGCAAAGAAATTCCTCAAAATATTCTCTGTACTCCATACTCCCTCAAAGGGTCTTCCCTCACTCACCCAACACGGTAGGTCACTTTTCAGTCTTCATCTTGGTAGTTGACAGTTGTTACTCACTTTCCTTTGTAAACCTTTTTTCTCTTGGTTTCCAAGAAATCAAACTTTTGAAACTCTACCTGATTGGCTCGGTTCATCCTCAATCTCTTGTGCTGCTGCTGCTTCTTCCAAACCTGTTCATGTTGACAGCTTTGGTAACCAAGTTAGCTTTTCACTTAGGCTCATTCCTGTGGTCATCTCATGCAGTCCAACACAAAGTATTTTACAACTCCCAAATGAAAATATGAAGCATAGACTTCAAACTCTAGGCCTAAATATTCAACTGCCTGCTCAACCAGCTCATGCATTTGTATAGCAGATGTTGCAAACATTGTTGAAGCTGAGTTCCTCTCCCCTGTCCTCAATAAAATCCACTAAAATCTTAGTTTAAGCACACTCTCTTCTGCTAAATGATTGGGATAAAAAATATTGAAATCTGGGGCTGGGAAGGTGGCTCAGTGGTAGAGCTCTTGCTTTGCATGTATGAGGCCCTGGGTTTGATTCCTCAGCACCACATAAGCAAAAAGAAAAAACCCGGAAGTGGCGCTGTGGCTCAAGTGGTAGAGCGCTAGCCTTGACCTGAAGAGCTGAGGGACAGCGCCCAGGACCAGAGTTCAGGCCCCACGACCCCAAAAAATATTGAAATCCTACCTTCTCATATCCAACACATCTAGAAATAAAATGCATCAAGAATCCTGTGTTAATGCAACTTACTATCTGTGCCTGAACCACATTACCCCTCACCTGAATTATTTTAGTGATCTTCTAAGTTCACCATTCTTGTTATTGTCAAATCTCAACATGACACAGTGGTCTCTAAGCCTGATCATGTCACCCTTCAGTTCAACATCCTCCAATGACTTCCTGTCCCACTGAAGAATAAAAGTTAAAAGTTCCTGTCTGAGAGGGCCTATGAGTTTCTACATTCTATATCATAGATAGCAATTTCCACCAATATTTCAATCACTTCTGCTCCAACCATACTGCATTCTATTATTTGTATAGACCAGGCATGCTCCTGAATTTTGGCTTCTGGACTGGCTGTGCCACTGCTTCAGACACTTTACTCTTGAGTCTCGCTCTTTTTTCAAGATTGTCAAAGGTAAACACACATAGATATCAGTTAAAGCTATTCAAGCAGCCGGGCACTGGTGGCTCATGCCTGTAATCCTAGCTACTCAGGAGGCTGAGATCTGAGGATCGCGGTTCAAAGCCAGCCCGGGCAGGAGAGACCGTGAGACTCCTATCTCCAATAAACCACCAGAAAAAAAACCGGAAGTGGCGCTGTAGCTCAAGTGGTAGAGTGCTCGCCTTGAGCTGAAGAGCTGAGGGACAGCGCCCAGGCCCAGAGTTCAAGCCCCACGACCGACCAAAAAAAAAAAAAAAAAGCTATTCAAGCAGATTTTGTTGAGTAATTACTAAAAGTAAGGGTAGAATTACCTGAATACTGATTTGTGCCTAGGAGACTAGGTGAAACTTAATGGTGATGTGAAAACTCAAGTACTCAGAGAAGTGGAACATTACACTGAGTTGTTAAGTAAAAATGGGACTAGGCTGTGTCTACCAGTTGCCACTTATGAAAATTAGGCTCTCTCTTCTCACTGAGTTTGGGAGATGAGGCCCTGTCTACCTAATGATTATATTTCAAAGGAATAACTTCCAAGTCCTTGAGAAAATACTTCAGAGTTATAGGAAATACAGATTCACAAATGGGCTTTTTAAAAGGGGCCTTTTTTCACAAATGGTATAAGAAAAACCTGTTGAAGGGTGTTGGCTAGAACAAACAGTAAGTTCTAGTAGCACTAGATACTAAATTAGCATCTGCAGTAGGGGGCAGTTGCTCTAGAATTGCCTTGGAGATATGTTTGCATACTTCTGTATAAGAGTTTGATTTCTCTGACTACAGGGTTTGGATAGAGTCATTATGGGCCAAGAATTCTACAGTTTTTGATGCTATGCTGTAATATTTCTTCCTCAAGGAAGTCAACTATGGTGAACATGGAAAACCTACCCTCTTACTTTTATACCTGGTATCCTTCTCCCCTTTGCCTTATTTTATATTTTTTCTGTTGTTATGCTGCTGTGTTCCCCTAAAACCCTAGCATATTACAGAATTGGTCCCTAGCTTTTGGTGCTGTTGAGAGATGAATGGATCATGATGGCACTAGCTTCACAAAAATTAATCTTTTCTGTTAATTCCTGGTTTGTCTTTCTTTTTGATCAGTAGATTAACTCATTGAGGAGTTCATAGTTGAATGGGCCATTAGGTGGTAAGGCCTGGCTAGAGGACTTAAGTAGGTCCCTGGAGGGATGAGGTTAAAGGGTATATATCTCCATTTTTCTCTCATTCTGTGCTCCCAGCCACCATGAGGTTAGCAGTTTCCTCAGCCATGGTATTTCTGCTTTGCAACTGGCCTAAAAGCAATGCGGCCAGTGACCCTGAACTAAACCCTTTGAAGTCATGACACAAAATAAACATCTCCTGTTCAAATTGTTCTCTCGGGCATTTTGTCAAAGTGACAAAAAGCTGAGCAACACACGTGCATTTTCTTCTACACATTTAAATCTAACAGTTACTATTATATAATATCCATTATATTAAATACTACACATTAAACTTAGTATGCTAGTTCACTACCATCTGTTTCATTCTCATTGAATATAATCTTCGTTATTATCTTCTGTGCCTGCTTTGTTCATCAGTGTATGATACGTACCTATGCATGGAATATGAGATTCAGATTCACTAGATGCAGAGTTCTGTTGGTCTTGTAGGTTTGGGGCTGGAAATTGGAAAACTCCAGCATTTAACTATGGAAATATTCATTTGACAACTCCAACTTCATTTGATGACATGGACTGAATGAGCAGCCTCTACCTAGCAAGACCCTGTACAGAGGGAAATGAAAGCATAGTGAAACCAATGTTATTCAAGGCTTTGCAATGGTTTGATTTTGGTTTCAATGTGTATTTCAGATTGACCCTCATTTTGACAGTGTTTAAAGGTGGCAGACTCTTTAAGAAATGAGGTCCCATGGTAAGTAATGGAATCACTGGGGGAACTCACAGAGAGACTTAGTGTCATTCTCATAGGGTCCCAATTAGTTCCCAAATGACTGAATTGCTATAAAAAGAGCAAACCTTTCTTACTGCACCTTTCTTACTTCCTGCCTCCTATGTGATCACTCTTACACATGTTGCCACAATTGTAATACTAAATGCCCTGAGACCCTCTTCAGAGATGAGAAGATGCTGGTGCCATCCTCTTGAAACCCCAGAACTGTGAACTAATAAATCTCTTTTCTTTATAAGATAACTACCCTTGGGTAGTTTGTTATGCCAAAATAATGACTACAACATTCTTCAGAAAGAGTTCATATCACCTCTAGTCACATGTTATTGTCCAAAGCAATTTACAGAGCCAACCCTGACATCAGACCAAAAGGTTAAATGTAATGCTGGCTCTGAAAAAAGAGAATAAACATCTTTAGCAAAAAAGTTTATTATGGATGCCTATGTGACAGCCCAGTAGCAATTTCAAAAGTATTGAGTGTCTGACCCTGAGGTTTCATAATTCTAAATTGGAGATACAAATTTTAGAATGGTCAGTGTAAACTATTTACAACCTTAAAATAAGATCATCAAGGGAATAAGCATATATAGAAAGGAGAAAAGTTCCAAGTCTGAACTGGGCTCACCCAAATGTTTTCAAATCAGGGAAACAGTCAAAGAAACGGTCAGAGAAATGGTCAAATGTGAATGACGAGTGTCGTGTAACAATGAAGAAAGAACTAGATCTAGAGGCAAAGCAGAAAGTTTCAAGTAAAAGAGAATGCTCAAGTAATAGGATGAGAAACAAGAAGACTGGGTCTTGAGGGCCAGTGGAGGGCACTGCAAAGATAATTAATACTGCTACCATCACAGTTGTGCTGGTGGCTTTCTTATGACCTTGTGTCTGTTGGTAATTAATAAATACTGCTACCATCCCGGTTGTGCTGGTGGCTTTCTTATGGCCTTGTGTCTGTTGGTAATTAATACTGCTACCATCACGGTTGTGCTGGTGGCTTTCTTATGGCCTTGTGTCTGTTGGATAAATGTCCAGGAGTGTAATTGCTGGGTTGTAGAGTGGTCTCTAATGGATAGTTGGTTAAAAAAATCTTCTCCCATTCTGACGGCTTTCTTTGTGGCTTGTTAGCTATGTCCTTTGCATGTAGAAACTTTTAGGTTTGATGCAATCCCATTTATCAAGTTTTTCTTTGATATTTTTCCTGTTTGTGGAATTTCATTCAGAACATTTCTACCTGTGCTCAGGAGCCCTATGTTTTCCCTACCCCTTCCTGCAATTGGTTTGTGGCTCCCAGTCTTACATTGAAGTCTTTGGTTCATTTTGAATTGATCAAATAGAAATCAGGAAAGCAACCCCCCATTTACAATAGCCAAAATAAAACAAAAATCCTGAGAATTAACGGCCAGAGATTTGAGATGTGAAGGAAATCTATAGTGAAAACTTTTTAAAAATGAGAAAGGAAATTGAAGAAGATTTAAGGAAATGAAAAGGCTTTCCATGATTCTGCATTGGAAGAATTAACATTATGAAAATGGGAATAATGCCCAAAGCAACTTACAAATTCAATGCAATACCTATCAAAACCCCAAAAACATTCTTCAACAAGATAGAGAAAGAAATCCAAAGATTCATATGGCATAATAAAAGACTCAAAATAGTAAAAGCAATCCTTGGCAAGTAGAACAGTGTTGGAGGAACAACAATACCAAACTTCAGACTGTACTACAAAGCCATAGTAATGAAAACTTGTTACTGGCACAAAAATAGGCCTGAGGATTAATGGAACACAATAGAAGACCCAGAAACAAACTCACATACCTATAGCCATCCAATCTTCTATATTGGAGGCAAAAATCATCTGCTAGAAGATAGCCTCTTCATCAAATGATGCTGGCAAAACTCGATATCCACATGCAGAAAACTCAAGCTAAAGTCCCCATATATCACTTTGCACTAATCCACCAGCCATATTTTTTCCACCATTTTTCTGATTCCATTTTTATCATATACATGCATAGTTTCCAATATTTATTTTCTAATGCTTTCATTAAGATATTCCTGAGCTGTTATAATTAGTCCCTTATCATGTGCATTTAGCATTTTTATATTTGTGACAGACTTTTCTTAGATGTTCCTTGTATGTGTTCCTGCAAATAGGACATGGCCTTTTTTTAAAATTTTATTTTATTTTATTTTTGTGAACATACTGTACAGAGGGGTTAAAATTACATGGGCAGGATAATGCGTACATTTCTTATCAAGCATTGCAGCCTCCTCCTTTGTTTACCCTTCACATACCTTCCCAGCCTGCCCCCGGCCGCCCCACCCAATCCTCCCCGGCCCCACCCCCCTGCACCAAAGTTGTAATGACAACTTGTACTTCTCATTGCTGCAATGGGTCCACCTGTATCCTTATTTGAACGACTTGTTTTTCCCCTTCCCCTCCACAAATTATACCAACAACAAATGCAGTGAAAGCAGGGGTTATACTGTGGGGGAGGGACATACAAAGCAACAAAGAAATAATCTTATAAATGCATTAGAAACAAATGCATGAAAGAAAAAAACATTTAAATACATATCTTAGGGTTCATTTTCCTAACATCACTTTATCTGACCTTTTCTGCTTGACTCATACATATACTAGATATTGCAAATAAGGGAAACCATGGGACCTATGTTTCTTTGGGCTTGGCTTACTTCACTTAATATAATTTTTTCCAAGTCTTTCCAGTTCCTAACAAATGGGGCAATGTCATTCTTTCTGATGGAGGCATAGAATTCCATTGTGTATATATACCACATTTTCTTGATCCATTCATCTACTAAGGGGCATCTGGACTGGTAGGACATGGCCTTTTTTACTGTAACATTCAACTTAGCATCTGGCACACAGTAGGGAACAAAAAAATACTAATTTATTAGATGAATAGATTTGTATCTTATACACATTTAGCAAATGCGAATTTTCTCAATGGCATCACTACTTGGATTGTAATCTTTAGTTAAACTTGCCTTTTACAGATTCTCATTTCTCTCCTTGGAACCAAATGTACAGTCTTGTTATTTAGACTGCTTTAGTGATCAGCTAATATTAGTCTTCTGGATAGAGCTGTTGTTGGCAAACTGCCCAAAACTGAAGAGGTTACCTTGGAATAGGGACCCAGCCAAATTAGCACCAAGTATTTCTCAATAGCCTCTTACAGCATGCTATCTGAGAGAGAAGTGCTTTCTAAGCACTCAAAATAGATTCCATACCATAAAATAAATAACCCGTCTATATAAAATAACATTGAAAAAACTATAAATGCCAAAAATCACATTGAAAGACAAATGACAACTTTGTATTTTCAGCATTCATGAGAAATAGGATTCATAATCCTAATATAGGAAGAATTTCTTAAAGTAGAACACATTGAAACCCCCAGTAAAAACAGAAACAAAAACAAAACAATCAACCAAGCCATTGAGCCAGCTTTAGTGGGGCATGTCTGTTATCCCAGCCTTGGGGAAGGCCAAGGTAGGTGGATTGTAAATTTAGGCTATATAGCAAAATCACATCACAAATACAAATAACAGCAACAAGAAAAAAAGAAAATTAATAATATGCAAGTAATCTATAAAAGAAAATTTAGACAACAAATATATAAGAAATGTTTTCAACTTTATGAGAAATCACATCACATAACAATGTTATGACAGGTTTCACTATCAAACTGACAGATTCCTTTACATAATAGCACTCAGTACTGACAGAGTGAAGGTAATAAAAACTTACATACAGAATTAAAATGATACATTCTTGATGACATCATGGAAGACTTGAGGAGTGAGGAGCGGGGAAGATGGGTTATAAGAAGTTCAGAGCTCTATGAGAGAGTTGTAAAGGAAGGGCAGCCTAGGATTCTGATGTTTTCTGTGTAGCTGAAATGAGTAAGGATAAAAGACATAATAAGAAAATTGAAGCAATCAGAAGAGAACAAACACTTTTCAAAATGATGACTCATAAGCTTGGCCTTCCTGACTGTTTTCAAATATAAACAGTCTGTGTTCACTTCGAAGTTAATTCCTCCACTTGCATGCTAGATCCTGCCCTCTCCTGCCTACTCAAAACACCACTGCAAAATCCCCTTGTTATGTCACCAGTCTTATTCCCTTACTTCATCTTATTATCTACTTGCAAACATGCTATCATTTCCCTAGCTTAAAAAAAAAGACAAAAAAGCTTTTTCTGCACCTACTTTCTCCACCTATTCTATGTATTTCTCTTTGCAGAACACTTCCTTGTAAGAAGGGTCCCTATTACCTCTCCCCAGATTCTTTCCTTAGTTCTCTGGGTTTTTTTTTTGTTTTTTGTTTTTGTCAGCCATGGGACTTGAACTCAGGGCCTGGGCGATGTCCCTGGGCACCTTTGCTCAAGGCTAACACTCTACCGCTTTGAGCCACAGCACCAGTTTTGGTTTTCTGGTGGTTAATTGGAGATAAGCGTCTCATGGACTTTCATACATGGGTTGGCTCTGAATGGCGATTCTCAGGTATCATCCTCCTGAATAGCTAGGAATATAGGTGTGAGTCACCAGCATTTGGTGCTCAACCCAAACTAACTTTTACCCCATCAAAACTCCTCTTGGAGATGACAAATGAGCACATTGCCAAATTCAGTGACCAATTCTTAGTCCCTTCGTTATTGACCAATCAGCATTTGACACTTTTTATTATTTCCTGTCCCCTTGAAATAATTTGATCATTTTTTTCAAATCGTGTTATCCTTTTGATTTTCTTTTCTTCCTAAGTTCTTTCTCCATTTTTCATTAGTTTTTCCCCTCTAAACTATTACGTGTTGGACTGTTCCAGAATTTCGTCCTTAGTCTTCTCTATACAGTTTCTTTTACCTTTTTCAGTCAAAGCTGTCACTCTACTATTTGAACCAAACCTTCACATCTGGATTTTTTTGCTGGTTAGTTAGAGATAAGAGTGTTTTAGATTATGTTCCCAGGATGGCATCAAACTGAGAATCTCAGATCTCAGCATCCTAAGTAGTTAGGATCACAGGTGTGAGCCACCAACACCTAGTTTGGTTTTTTTTCCACATTCAAAGTAGAAATGACATAAACACAGACACAGAGACCTACTTTGGCTTATATTTAGTAAACTTTCTGCTGTTTCACCATAGTCTGAGGAATATTAGATTTTTTTCCCAAGGTGAAAGTAAAACAAGCGTGAACACATTTCTTCCTGAATAAGTACAACAATAAGGAAGGAACTATTTAAGGCAGTGCTATTGCTTGATACTAAGTACTGTGTGTATATTGGGTCTTATCTGTAGGGATGAGTGTAAAATGTCTGAGTAAAGGGAGGAAATCAAATGCTTATGGGCAAAAAAAAGAGAGAAATTTCCAGTTTCTGATTACAAAGCCACTTTGTAAATATTTGCAGGTGGCCTCAAGTTTCAACAGGAAAGTTTTGACCCAATGTCCTTAAGTGGATGCAATGTGAAGCATTGGTAATGGAGAGAATAACAAAACATCCCTTCTTATAACAACTTCCCCATTTTTTGCCTTTTCCCTGATAAATTGTTTTACTTGTCTCTAGAATATAATGCAAGTACTTCTGCCTTTTTATATTCCTTTTATTTAAAGGCATGTCTTCAAATAAGCAAACATTGAAAATAATTCTTTTTTTAAAAATGTATTATTATTTTTAAGTAGTTGCACAAAGAAGTTCCCATTCTACAAAACAGTATATGAATACAAGGTGTCTGACAACATTGTCATCCATCTCTCCTAATCCATCCCTTCTCCCACTTTTTTAAAAAAATTGAGATAGGTCAATAAAAAAAATAAAATAAAAAAATTGAGATAGATGATTACACAAGTTTCACAGTATTGTGGAATAGTGATACTTAGTTAAAGTCACAAACACATTTTAACCTTCACAAGGCAAATTATCATTATCATGGTATATATAGTTTGTGAATTCTATGAGCTTTGACAATAAAAATTATTTCTTCCACAGCAGGGGATGTTTACACTTCTTTCCTTTTGCTTAGTGTAAGCTGTTCCCTTTCCCTCTCATTCCTCCCTTCCCACTGCTGTCTTGGTTGCTTACTTCTTTTTCTTCTATGTCCAGTGCAGCTGATGGACCCCTTTGTTGTATGTTGTTTCCTACTTATTCTGTTCCTCCTGGCTTCCCTCCATTGACTGCATATATCTACCATATATATGGTCAAGAACATGGAGTCATTTAGTGATGATATGACAAAATGAGTAGCTGTCCTTTGTTTCTCAAGTCCTGTTTACTTTGTCATATCTTGTTGCATTTTGGCTTCAGCATCCACATATCAGAGAGACCATGTGCTGTTTGTCTCCTTGTTCTTGGCTTACCTCACTCAAAATAATTTAGTTCCATCCATTTCCCTGCAAATGCCATTATTTTGTCCTTTCTAATGGCTGCATAATATTCCATTGTGTATAGGTACCACAATTTTTGGATCCACTCATCAGTAGTGGGACATCTAGGTTGTTTCCAAATCTTGGCTATTGTGAACAGTGCTGCAACATACATGGAGGTTTATGTGTCTTTGTATACTGGTTTCTGTTGTTCAGGGTAGATCCCTAGGTGAAAGCAATTGTTTTTTAAAATAAAATCAGGAACAAGGGTATACTTGAATTTTATAGGCTCAGTAAAGAGTTCAGTTTATTCATTTTTTTTTTTTTGGTCGGTCATGGGGCTTGAACTCTGGGCCTGGGCACTGTCCTTCAGCTCTTCAGCTCAAGGCGAGCGCTCTACCACTTGAGCTACAGCGCCACTTCCGGTTTTCTGGTGGTTTATTGGAGATAGGAGTCTCACAGTCTTTCCTGCCCGGGCTGGCTTTGAACCGAGATCCTCAGAGCTCAGCCTCCTGAGTAGCTAGGATTACAGGCATGAGCCACCAGCGCCCGGCTGATCAAATTTGGATGGGACTAACAATATAATAATTCCAACTCACTCTTTCTCTTATTATATAGTTCTCTAAAGCATTTTATATGGTTACACTGATTTGATTTTCATAAAAAAATGAGAATACTGTTACTCCCAATTTAGAAACAGAAAAATGTGACACAGGATAAGTCCGCTTCATTTGAATAATTTAGATGATGAGGAGTCTGTCTGCATGCCCACACAAATTAGCAGAGAGTTACTTCCCATATCTCCAAAAGTAACAGGGAACTGCTACTGTATAAGTTAGCACACCTCCCACGTTAGTTGTCTTATTAAATTCACACTGGCATATACTTTCTCATACTCTCAAGGCCAGTAAATCTCTATTCACTTCGGTTCTTACTGGTCCCTTCAAAGTAATACAGTGGGTGCAAAGTAATGCAATGAGTTCACATCTCTATGAGTGGGAAAAAAATCATGGTTAAGAAATGAAAATACCAGGGCTGGGAAGGTGGCTCAGTGGTAGAGCGCTTGCCTTGCATGCCTGAGGCCCTGGGTTCGATTCCTCAGTACCACATAAGCAAAAAGAAAAAAGCCGGAAGTGGCGCTGTGGCTCAAGTGGTAGAGCGCTAGCCTTGAGCTGAAGAGCTGAGGGACAGCGCCCAGGCCCAGAGTTCAAGCCCCACAACTGGATCCCCCCCCCAAAAAAGGAAAATACCTAAAGCAGTTAAGGAGAGCACAGGAGATGTTTGTGTAGACTACAGATTCAGGGATGGTAAGATTTCTGAACAAGCTCAGTTTATGGACATAGCTTCAAGAAGGAAAGGTGGTATCTACTACTAC
Organism: Dipodomys ordii; assembly: GCF_000151885.1. Taxonomy (NCBI): domain Eukaryota; kingdom Metazoa; phylum Chordata; class Mammalia; order Rodentia; family Heteromyidae; genus Dipodomys; species Dipodomys ordii. The sequence goes on along the minus strand of NW_012267313.1, from coordinate 888,864 downwards.
CACTATTTTGAGTATGCTTAGATCAAAGTCACATAGCATGTTTGAAAAGTTAAAATGTCAAACAGGACTACCTTTAAGCATGTCCAACTCTCATCATAAAGTTTAAGGTGAACCTAGATGCCCCTCAGTAGATGAATGGATCAAGAAAATGTGGTATATATACACAATGGAATTCTATGCCTCCATCAGAAAGAATGACATTGCCCCATTTGTTAGGAACTGGAAAGACTTGGAAAAAATTATATTAAGTGAAGTAAGCCAAGCCCAAAGAAACATAGGTCCCATGGTTTTTATTTGCAATATCTAGTATATGTATGAGTCAAGCAGAAAAGGTCAGATAAAGTGATGTTAGGAAAATGAACCCTAAGATATGTATTTAAATGTTTTTTTCTTTCATGCATTTGTTTCTAATGCATTTATAAGATTATTTCTTTGTTGCTTTGTATGTCCCTCCCCCACAGTATAACCCCTGCTTTCACTGCATTTGTTGTTGGTATAATTTGTGGAGGGGAAGGGGAAAAACAAGTCGTTCAAATAAGGATACAGGTGGACCCATTGCAGCAATGAGAAGTACAAGTTGTCATTACAACTTTGGTGCAGGGGGGTGGGGCCGGGGAGGATTGGGTGGGGCGGCCGGGGGCAGGCTGGGAAGGTATGTGAAGGGTAAACAAAGGAGGAGGCTACAATGCTTGATAAGAAATGTACTCATTATCCTGCCCATGTAATTGTAACCCCTCTGTACAGTATGTTCACAATACAAAAAACAAAAGAAAGAAAGAAAGAAAAAAGTTTAAGGTGAAAGGAAATGAAAGAAGTTGTGTTTGAAGGTGTGTTAACATAGGCATTTTGCCCCTAAGGTTGCTTAGCTTGCTTAGGGGTTAGTGAACATATGTAACTTAAGTCTAAACTTCCCTTTGCTTCTTTTTTTTCCTCAAACTTTTTTTCTGCCAACCTCCTTTGGAACTCTTTCCACTGTAAAACCACATTTTCATTGTAAAGAGTTATCAACATCCTCCTCTGCCTCCTCCGCCTCTTCCTCCTCCTCCTCCTCACATAGCCATACATTTATTTTCCTGCTTTACCTGAAATTTGCCTTTTCTCTGAGATCATCATCACTATCTGTTGAAGCCTGACAAACAAAAACTGCTTGTTTTCCCCACATCTCAACATACTGAGAGAGATTTGGAAGCAAGGTTGGTATTTTCCTAGCTTCTCTGTGCCAGCTCCAGGTGATTTCATTCCCACATATGCCAATCCCAATGCCCTGCTTGCTTTTTGGAACATCATTCTGTAGCATGAAGCATAGTGCCAATATGCACTGACTTTTAGATCATTCTCTGGGGTCCAGATCTTCAGCACCTGACTCTTACCACCATCTTACACCAGCCCAGGACTCCCACTCTCTCCAACATCCAAGTTCTAACACCCTTTGCCTACGTGCTTTTCTGATACAATTCATTCATTTGGCAAATTCCTCATGTTAAGCCACCAAGACTCTTCATAAACCTGAAATTCGATGACCTTTTACACTTGTACCTGTACTAGCACGTTTTTACTCATTAATTTCCTAGTAACTTTTAAATTCAGTTTTATTTATTAACTTACTTTAGCATTAGTTATGGAGTGGCAGGATTTCATAATTACATTTCTACACAGTTTCCTAGTAATTTCTGATTTTTATCTTTCAACATTTTCAGTTACCCCATTGTCATATTCTTTCCTACCTAGCACACTCAAAGAACCACCAATTCCTTGAATTGCTTCTGGGAACTCCCCAACCAACTTGTTCTTTACTGTGGTTATGCTTGTGGGTTAACATTGTGGAAAAAAGAATTGGCTTATCTCAATTTGATGCTTTAAGAAAGAAACCATTTTGTAGTGATTCCACCTCATTAAAAAAATAATAGTCGTATCTGTCTAGAGATTATCACAAGTTAATATGAAGACTGGCAATATATGTAAAGTGCTTAGAATATCACGCAGTCCCTAAGTACTAAGAAAATATTCCAGTTGCTCTACATGATGCTGTTGTTTTTTTTTGCCAGTCCTGGGGCTTGAACTCAGGGCCTGGGCACTATCCCTGAGCTTCTTTTGCTCAAGGCTAGCACTCTACTACTTGAGCCACAGTTCCGCTTCCAGCTTTTTCTGTTTATGTGGTACTAAGGTATTGAACCCAAGGCTTCATGCATGCTCTGCCACTAAGCTACATTCCCAGCCCCATCATGCAGTTTTATTACTTATTTTTATGCTGGTACTGGGGCTTTGACTCAGAGCCTCATTTGCTTAGCTTTTCTATTCATGGCTGTTGCTCTACCACTTGAGCCACAGCTCTACTTTTAGCTTTTTGCTGGCTAGTTGGAGATAAGAGTCTCTTAGATTTGTCTGCTTGAAATGGCCCCAAACAAAGCTGATCATATCTCATCTTCCTGGATAGTTAGGATTACAGTCACAAGTCACCAGTATCCAGCATGATGCTACTTCTTAAAAATAAATCATATAACCAAATAAGTGAATATACATTTCCATTCTGTAAAGGAAAACCACATTGACCAATTCACTATCATCACTTTAAGGGAGACAAGACAATACCTTTGTAGAACCTGAGATCATCTGATACCATGTTAACTATTTCTCCTCTTCAGTTTATAAATAGGATTGATACATTGACTACTGTCTTTTATTGGCCAGAATAGCAAGGATACCATGTAACTGTTTTCAAGCAGACAGACAGGACTAGGAGTATGGCTCAATTGGTATTGTCCTTGCCTAGCAAATATGAGACCCTGAGTTCAATCGATAGCATAGCCAAAAACACTAGTAATAATAATAGATCTAAAATTAGGTAGAAGAGAGGAAAAGTAGCAATTCACAGAAGGAGAAAATATGAATGACTAAGAAACATATTTAAAAATGTTCACCTTCACCAGTATTCAAGGGAAGGCCAAAACTAAGAAGTCGTATAGTATCATGAGTGAGATATTTTGGTGCGATTACTTTTGCAAAACATTGTGGTAACATAAGTTAAAACAGCCAGTCCCAAAACTGTAAGTAACCCTAACCAAGATCCACTTACTTTAGGCTTCCAGTAGTTGGAAGAGACAACAGGCACACATCCATCATGTCCAGATTCCCGCTGTGGAGATGGTCTTGTAGATTTTTCTTTCTGTGCTGGCCTGGAACCTTGATCCTCCCAATGCCAGTTTTCCATGTGGCTCTTGTATATGAGAAAATAAAGCACTGCTGCAGAAAAGAAAAGTTACCCCACGGCTCCAGATTGCTTTTCATTGCAACAAGACGATACTGAAAACTTTCTGTATGTGCAGGTGGGTTCTCTGAGTATACATGTGACAAGTGGGTATCCTAGCTGGTTAACTTGGCGAGGATGATTGATCATCGAACAGCAAGCACTGTGTGAAACAGTCTTGGTGGTTTCTAGTATTCCTGATGGTCCCGTGCTGGATGTTAAGTTTTCTTTCAGGTTTACTATTCCACATTCCATAAAGCATTGTGGATAGGTGCCTGGTATGGAATAGATATGACTTCCTTACAGAGCTGGAATCTCCAGAATAGGAACAAAATTTGTGTAATGGTTATACAAGGAAAACTTTCTCTGAGACAAGGGGTTACACTTGTCTAAACTTGGGCCTTGGAGTATATCAGTAATCCGGTAGTAACAAATCAGTATTAATCACTATCAAAGACTCTCAGGCAACTCATCTTTTTGGTTTGCTCACTAAATAGTGGGAAAGGAGGACACACTAAAACCTTAGAAGGGCCAAGCTCCAGGAAGGTCAATAATGGCAGACAAATCAAAGTGCCTGAAACTGAAGTTGTCTTCTACTGAGGAACTCAGAGCTGGAAGAAGTAAGTCTTGGCATTAACATCTTGACTTAAGGTTGTGCAGTTTAATATGTGGCCACTGATTGTCACATGTAGTTACTCAAATTTAAAATGCAGTCACCCAACGCACATTTTAAGTGGTCAACATATTTATTTGCTAATTTGTGGCTACCATTAAGTACAGTGAAATTAGTGTAAAACTTCCATCATCACAGAATGTTCTACTGGGAAGTGCTCATCGAAAAGGTAAATAAAAGACTTGAAACGTGTCTATTAAGAAGCACTATTGTTATATCTTGATTGACCAGATCAAGAAAGCCCTAAATCCGATACTGAATCAATAGAGATTCTGAAATTGGTTAGGGAATGAGACCTTAGGATTTGGTGTGAATTGTAGGGTTTAATTTTTTCAGTAATGGTGGATCTTCTATTAGGAGGTCACTATGGACAGTGGAGCTGAAAAGAGGAAATAGTGCTCAGGGCTAAAGATTCTTCTAGATGAGAAAGAAAATCTGCTCCTACTGGGCATCAGGAAGTGGTCACAGATACTTCCGATATTATATAGGGGCAAGTGTCCTTATCTTGAGTTTTCTAGAGCTTCCCTGGGCTCCTGACCTCTTTATCTTTTTCTATCTGGCTAAACTGCTGTTTGTGTTAGTTATTTTGAGAATGACATTGATCTGGGAACCACTTTCTGCTTTACTGGATTCTCAATGCAAAAAGCAGAATAGTTCTTTTCTTTGTCTTCTCTAAAACTTAGGAATCAAGAGATCAAACTAAGAACATATTTCACATTGGTTTATGGTCTACCTGGTAGTCTGTAGCATGGGAATGAATCCAAATCATTTTCAACACAGTCTGAACAAACATTTGGTTGCTTTCCCCCTCCCCTGATTTTTGATATGAACTTAAAGGAATGAGGGATTAAGAAACAATGAAGATCACCTGGCACCTTGATCTGTAGGAGCTAGGTGACAGAAAGTTATCCGAGGGGAAAACAGCCCTCAAGGAAATTGGGAAATAGGTTGAGACAGAAGTAAAAAGGTTAGTATTCATAAAATAGCTAGAAAGATTAAGAACAAAGATGAAACTAGGAGATAAATCTAAACGCTGTCTTTAGCAACTATTACAGGAGCAGTTTCCAGAAACTGACAAGAGAATAGGAAGGTGACTTCAGAGAATGAAGAGAGAGTTTCTGGAGCAGCAAGGAAAACTTAAGCATTGGACTTAGTTTAGTCCTGGGTTGTTCATCACTGTCTCATACAAGTAAAAAGCCCCTCATCTTGGCAAGCCTTGTCATACTGTGGCTCATATAACATTTTGCTATTTTTTCATATAAAGAAGGTTTTATGGCAGCCCTGGCTGAAGCAAGACCTGCCACTCAGATAATCAATCAGCATTTTCAACAGTGAAGCATTTTAAATGAAGGTATGTATATTGTTTGTTTTAAATGTTATAGAATGCTTAACAGACCACATAAGAGTGTAAACATAACTCACAGCAAGCTTTGTCTGGCACAAAGCTTCAATGATTCTGAGGTACACTTGTGCCCAATAAATACATGATAAATGAATCCTTGGAAAAGAGAATCACACTGAATGCGTAATTTCCTTTATTGAAAATATTGGTATAGCACTGCATTACATATAGTCAATATCCATAAATGAAGGGTCACACATTTCTGTTGGACAATACTGTTTTAAATAGAGAACAAAGCATCTGGATATACTCTCATGAGTATAGTATCATAGACTCAACTAGATAAGAGTAAGCTATATGCAAAAGAAATGACCATTTTGTTCATTAATAGCATATGGTTACAAATGGCATAAATGGTAAACATGATCAAGAGATTTCTGGTATCTCCATCAACTCATTTTTTGAATGGCTAGATTAAGGTTAAATTGCCAATATGTTGTTAACCAAAAAAGGATGTTAATTCTCAAAAGGAGAATGTGTGAAAAGTATGTCTGGGCTACAGATTTAAAATTTTATAGCAATGGGAGTGTAGTATAATAATTGTTGATCTGTCAATTGGTTTGTTCTCTTACAAATAGTTTAAAATAGGAGAGTAATCTAAAAGAAATATTCTATGAGTATTTTCTTTTTAAAAATAGAGGTGTAAATGCTCTTCATTATTAACTTCCTTTCAAAGATCACTGGGGAAATAATTTGTGATGACTACCAGCTTTGGCTATTATTTAAATTTTTTCTATTAGCAGTCTTTGGCTTTTATAAAAGTCTGACAATTACTGATATTTGCTAAGTTTTCAACAAGGTTTTATTACTTTTTTAACAGAAGATGTTTTATGGTGTGAAACTGGGTTGGTATTTGAAAAAAATAGATTTCATTTTGTTCCAATTTGGGATAGAATGTATTTCTTTGCACTGATTTGTCTCAAAGAAGATTCTGGAAACCCAGAAAATTGGCCTAATTTGACATTTATCATTTCAACTTAAAAATGGAGAAATTAAAATACTTAGTTCCTTTTAAGAAAGGCCTTCCTACTAATATAACTGCTCGAGAGAAGTTGTGTGCCAAAAAAAACCCATGAAAATTAAGGTTTTGTTATTAACACACATGATTTCATAAAAAGTGAAACATTTTCCTTTCAGAAGCGGGGCCTGTTCATAAAGGTTTCCATTTCTATAAATACCAGTTTATGATGTGAAAGACAAATGGTATATTCTTCCTTGCACAAATATGTTCAGTGTACCTCTTAATGACTAAACAAGAGAAGCTGGCCTATAAGAGTCAAATCAATAAACATTGATAATGAGCTATATCTATATCTATATGTGTATATATATATATGTGTGTGTGTGTGTGTGTGTATAGATATAGATATATTTACTTCCAAAAACCTATCACCCTAAACAATCAGGGCAAAGAAAATTCAATAGAAAACTGTGTAAATCAAGGATTTGTTCCCAAAACATAGCACAAAATTTTTTATTTCAAGATTTGACACATTAAAAGAAAAAAAAACTTACCAACACATTTCTAGCAACATACTAGAAATAATAAATAAAACATTAAAAAAATCATACATTCCCTTTAAGTGCTATGTCCTTTCAATTTTTCTGAGACCAACCTTTTCGTGGCTGTACATTTTGGTAATGAAAATGATGCTGATAAATACACAAGGCATGTATATATTTCCACAGTATCTTTTTTTTCACAGTTACCAAAAATAAAAATTGCATTCACCTTATACAGCTATAAACATTCTGAATCTTCACAATATGGGGTCAAAAGAAGTGGAAAGTACAGTCTTTCGACAATCTGGATTTCCAATTCCTTTCTTCAGTGTCTGCCCTCCACATGTAGCTTTCAGAATCTTTCTGCGATGTGATCATGCTCGGAGATGATGGCAGAAAGCAAGCGCTGTGATAGGATGGGACACTTGCTGTGGAGCTTCGTCTTCAGCCAGCTTTAGGAGGGCCGAGCCAACCCAGTCTATTTAATGATATATTTTAAGGCAGTCTGAATTTCACTCGAATGTCCATACCTCTAGGTCCTGAACTATGAAGTCTTCCTTTTTGGAAAGAATATCATTATTAAAAGTGCTGCATGAGTTGCTCCGACCATGGTATAAATCAGCATCTAGCCACAAACCAAATCGTCCCCTAAAAACAAGAAAAAAATGGTTAAATACTTACAACCTCTGAGGGACATCCTTTTGTCTTCCACTGTCATATCTTCTTTCCTTTATGTCACAGACAAACCTCAAAAGTGCTTGCCCAATAAAGAGCATTATTTCTTGCATTTCACTTAAATGACCTACTTTTCCTAAAGATAGTAGTCTCTAACATAGGCACAGGAATAATTTTATCTTTGATTTCTTAGGGTCAAGTGTTAGTTCACTATCCTAATAATTCTATGCACACAGACTAATTGAAGTCAACTATCATTAACGTTTTAATTACCTTGGGTTAAAATAGACATTTTCTCAGGTTAAATGGCAAAAGAGCAACAAAAGTCTTACCCTCCACCACCAAGTTCTAAAGAACTTATGTCTCCATTGATGAAATATGAGTTTTCTCCACTCCACTTAAAAACCTAGAAACACAAAACAGTACACAGACATTTCAATCTGGAGAATTAACAAACAGGCCATCTTAGAACTGTTGTATGGAAGGGAACCACCTTCTTCTCTGAGGAAGCTCCTGACTCTCAATCTTAGCCCATACCAGAATGAGATTGCCAAGGGGTAGTAATGTGGGAAAGACCTTTCAGTGATGTCTGACTCTCATCGGCATTCTCTTTCTAAATCCCATGCTAAGCAACTCCTAAGTGGAGACCCTAAACATTTTGTGTGCTATGGTCATATAGACCTGATCCAATCTGGAATAAATGTAGAGGAGGTGATAGCATTATTCCTTGTCCAGTATCTGGACATCCTATCCTTGTTCCTTCTCCCAGCTGGGTACCTTGAAATGTGGGCTAAATGTGTAGAGGAATGTTTCGCCTGTGCCATAGTAGTGATCGCTGAACTTGAAAGGATGAGTTGCATATGCTCCAAAAATCTGTTAAAAGAAAAAAAATGTTAAATACTTTCAAAACTTTTCAAAGCTTCCCATTGAAAGGCTTTCTTAAATATTTTTGACAGTCTTATTCAGAGACCTCACTGGACCTCTTTTGGCAGACACTATTGATAAATTGAAACTCTCTCTGTGTATATGTGTGTGTGTGTGCATGTGAGTATGTGTGAGTGTGTGTGTGTGTGTGTGTATGTGTGTGTGTGTGCCAGTTCAGAGGCTTGAAACCAGGGCCTAGGCCCCATCTCTGAGCATTTTTGTTCAAGGCTAGTATCTACCACTTGAGCTACAGCTCTTATTTGGGCATTTTGGTAGTTAATTGACCCTGCCTGGGTTGGCTTTGAACTCTGAACCTCAGATCTCAGCCTCCTGCATATGTAGGATTACGGTGAAAGCCAATGGCACCATTGGAACTCTTAAGTGGAAAGAAACAAGCACCAAACCAATCAACAAAACGTCTCCAGCTCTAATTGGAACCCAAATGGTCAAGCTTCAAGTATATGGAATATCCATCAGAGAAGCTCTGAGAACTTGTTTGCTAAAGGCCAATAATTTGTACCAACTTAAAAGTCCATCATGGACATAGGTTTCTTTTGCAACACATTGAAACATTGAAAGACAAGAAGATGCACTTATACAAGGAAATGGCAGCTTGGGAGAACAGTTATATCTCATTGTTTTATAAGGACAATCATAGGGAAACACTTCCTCAAAGAAAATAAATTTTTCTCCATTCTGATTTGTAACAAGGAATTATCAGTGTTTACCAAAACTATAATCTAAATATGACCGATTAGCATATCTGACTTTTAATTTAAAAAAGTAACTTCAATATTACAAGCTTTTAAATATGATCTTGATGTGGTTTAAACTAAGGGTTCTTGACTTTTTCTTGATAGGAGGTGGAAAGAGAACCAAGTTATACAAAGAGTAGTGTTTTTAGAACATCAAGGGCCACTGCCTCAGCTTCCTGTCCTGTTCAGATCACAGTCAGTATTTGCAGGGGTGAAACTTGGCTGGGGTGAGCATATACATTTTGAAAATGTGCCTTCATGAGTCATATGCCTTCTGTTCCAAATCCCACTTCAGAATCATGGCTTTAAATGGAGGCTGTTTGATATAGCTCACATTTTTCTCAAAATTATTTCAAATGGGTCAAAACAGTGGTGTGTCTTCATTAGGTATGCTTACAATAGAAAGTATTGGAGCTGAAGTGCAGAAATTCTAACCATTTATTTTCATAGTTCCTGATACCAAACTTTTCTCTAGAACTGCTAACAATAAAGAAAAAAAGAAAAACTAACAAAACATCAACATTTCTTTTTCTCTCTTCTATAGATCTTTTGATCAAAACTGAAATAAAACAGGTAGGTATCTACTTTTGAAAGCACGATACTAAAATACGGCAAGAAGGATAATGGCCATTGGTAGAAGATGGATCTCTTCCAGATGAATCCATAGGAAAAACTACTTAGATTCTGTATATAATAGTATTTTCTCAGCTAAGCTTTTTTTAAGCTATCATGGAAAGAATCAAAGAATGGATGATACTAGAGAATTATTGTTAGTGTGTTAGGTCCACAGCACTATGATTCTGCACAAAATGTCTATTATCATTTCTTCTATTAATTTACTTAGGGAAGAGGCATTAAGCCTATATATACAATGAAATTGTTTAATCTACACTGGATCTCTTAAACATGGACAGACATGAGATGTTGAGGACCTGCACCAAGAGAGAATACACATAACCAAGTGGTAACTTGTGGGAAATAGGTAGAAGAGAAATGATACAGCAACTGGAATTTACCTCAAAATACCATAGCAAAAAAAAAAAAAAAAGCAATGATAGACGAGATGAAGTAAATGTGGCAGAATCAGCTAGTTCTGGAATCTAGACGACCAGAGTTCATCGCATTACTATTTTTAATCTACTGTTGAGTAGACTTAAAAATAATTTTTAGAACATGTTCTCCAAGAGCGGAACAGGCCTCACCTGATTATCCATATCTTTGATGACCAATAGGACAGGACTGTCCAAAGATGCTGATTTCCGGTAGAGAGTTTTCAAGCTGGTTCCATGCTCTATTGTGCTATAGGCCAGTCTCCATGGATACCCCTGCACCCTTGCTGGAAGGCGTCGGGCCAGCTGCCAATCCAAAGAAGGAGATGTAAATAAACAGCTCAACTGCAATCATCATGAACTGGTGGCATAAAAACGGGCCTATGGCTCAGATTCAAAATCACATATAGTCCTCCTCCATACCACCATCAAGTATTTATCACCATAAACTGAGTAAGAGAAGGGAAAAACCAATGCTTGAGAATGTTCACATTGGTAATGGTGCTGCCCAAAGCCTGCTTCCCCCACACTGGGCCTATCTTTGGGCTTCTGTGAATTGTACAGTCAGTCATGAGTTGATTTTCAATGGATATATATTCTGAAAAAATGTGGTATCAGATAATGTGGTTATATGAATGTCACAGGTGTACCAATGCAAACTAAGGTGTCCATAATGTAACTAATCTTTAAAAAAAAGTATTCTTCCTTTTTTTTGGGGGGGTGATAATGGGGTTTAGACTCAGGGCCTCAAGTTTCAAAACAGAGATGCTCTACCACTTGAGCCATGACTTCAGTCTAAGGAATGTAATGACGCCATATACACAATCCTTCACTAACCAAAATATCATTATGCAGCCTGTGACTATACATTTGAAGATAAAGATCAAGTGAAAGTCCTATGAATTAGACACATATACTTCTTCATATTTAATCTGACTTTTGCCAAACACTTCACATTATTTCAATTCTTTCTCTTTATAGGTTCAAAGGTGCTAGAGACAACTACAGCTTCCCACAGAACAAAAAAAATATATTTTTGGTAAGAAATCAGACTATCTTGAATTTGTCATCTATAGCTATAATTAGCTTAAACTTAGCTGTCATAAATACCAATAATTTATATCACTTCAAAAATATTATCAGAGGAAGCTATGAGGGGCTAAATCTTCAGAGTGCTTAAAGTCAGCTATAGCCACTGGCAGCATGGATCCTATTTCAATAGCCAAATGGTCAAGCCATAGTACCTTCCTGGGTCTTCCCTTACTCATTGGTAAATTGAGCCAGAACCTGATTGTTTTTAGGTTTCTGAAATTCAGATTTCTAAGCTAATTAGTATAAGAAGTACAAAAACTTCTTACTAGGGTTCAGATATAATCACATGCTACTTCATCAAATTTATTTGAGAGATTTTCAGAAGATATAAGGTATACAAAGAAAATGACAAACAAAAAAAAGGAAGTCTCTTCCTTCCTTTCCTTTTTAGATAAGGTTTCCCTATGTAACTAAGGCTTGAACTTGCCTTGCCACTCTATTGCCTCAGAATCTTGAGGGCTAAGATTATAGATATGCACCATCATTTTTTTCTTTTTTTAAGAAATGGCTTTTTCTTTAGGTTTCTGGATAGATGATACTGTTTGATCAATTCCTCCTATTCCCATGAGAGCTGGTGTAACAGAATCAGAGGAGAGATGCCCTTGATTAGGTGACCATGTTCTTCCTTTCTAATCTAGCTCACCCTTCACCTTGAGTGACAAGAGAAAATTGAGGCAAGGATGGGGAACACTTTGTAAGGGCTGGAAGACACCTGTGCTAAGACACAGGAAAACCCACCTGCTCTATGTGCATGTTTTCCAGGAGTGCACTGTGGGGCTGCAGGATTGGCAGCCCCTCCTCCTCCTCCTCCTCATAGTAACTGCACGTGCTCTTCCTGCGCTTTGCCTCTTCCACAGTGATGATCTAGGGTGAGGTAATGAACAATCCAGGAGAAACAATGAGGTTTGCTTTTCCTCAATTGCTACAAAATCCACCTCAGTAGTAGGAGATAAATCAAGCAAGACTTTTGGAAAAAGCTAAAAAAAATTTTAAACCATAAAAAATGGAGAATTTAACACATGACAGCCAAGGCATTGAATGTGCATGAATTAAAGTCACCAGTTTTCCAGTTTTGCTATTGCTGCTGATTGCTCCATCCTTGCACGAGAACTGTTTATAACTCCACAAGCAATTTATACCCTTGCAAATGCTCTAAATTATTCTCCTTTAGCCCACATCTAAATTTGAGTTGTCAAGGAAGTAATCAGAGATTGCTTGGTAAGTCTTTATAAATAGGGAGTTTAGAATGATGAAGATAGTTTTTAATCAAGGTTTCTGGTGTTTTCTCCTAAGGTTGTGTACCTAGAAACTAAATCTAATAGAAATAATGATTGATAACAGCTACCAAGAGTAATAACAGGAGAAGGGAGCTTTAAATTATGACTGGATAGCTATTCTTTATATATGATTCAGAAATAGCCAAAGTATTCTCTCTAGGCCGACAGACATTAAATTGTACATAATATTTATCATTTAACTGCAGCTATGTTAAAAAACCAACAAAATCTTCAGCTTAAAATCCATTTTTAGATCTTTAAGAGACTCTAAATATATCACTGAACTGCTTTGAAATTTTGCTATATAAGGCAACTAATTACACCAAAATCACTGGGAACCATTACTAATGACTTCTATAACACACAGAAAATAAAACGTATTTAAGTTACAATTAGTGAAAGCTATTAGATAAATGCATTAGTTAATTACCAAGAACACACTGACACACACAAAGAATCCACTGCCACCTGAGCCAGATTACTGATAGGGAAATCAGCTAGCTTATAAACTTTGCCCTCTTCTGATGGAGAACTTACAGAGAGAGAGAAAAACTTGAAGAATCACAAATCTAGTTTTTAAATGTATTAAATAAAGTCACGTGTGTTTGGCAAACTCTGTACATGCTAAAGGACAAAATGAAGCTGAGAAAGAAAGAACGAAAGAAAGGAAGAAAGCAAGCAAGCAAGCACCCGAATTTACAATTCTAGTTCCAAAAGGAAGGGGCAACCACATTATATCCATCTCCACAATGAATACACTAATCTGCTCTGGTTGAAATGTTAGCACAGTTCAGTCCAATTAGAACGAATTTCAAAACATATGGAGTGCCAGCTTGCTGAGCCTTCACTGCACCTTATCATCCCTGGGGACACACTCCAACATACCTTCACAAAAGGCTCTTGGTCAGGTCTGGCACAATAGAGAATCTGAGTGTCCAATGGTAGTCTTTGGCCTCTCATTGCGACCGGAGAGAAGTGTCCGCTTACTGGCTCACTCTCTAATGAGGAACAGGTTTCTGCTCTAGCTGCTGCTCCCCACACCACAGTCACTTGCAGCCACGCTGAGCTACAACTGCTTTTCAGTATCTCGCTTCCTGCATGATTGAGTTTCTGTTTCCCTCAGGAGGGAGGTTTGGTTCAGCATTTCTACAGGAACACGCCCAAATTAGGATTTAGAGCCAACACACTTCCTGTCAGACACAGCCTCTCCTCAGGCTGTAAAATGACACTTTCACCTTTGCCAGGGTAGTTTCCTAAGAGTACAATAAAACCCTATTGTTTGAGGGTTTTGCTCCCCCCACACTTGTGCTTTTCCTCATTATTGCCCTCTGGGCAACTTCGCTTGTCTCACCATGCCTTTTCACTTTTCTTTCAGTACCTTCTCTCTTCCCCCTTCTCCCGTCCTCCCCCCTTGTAAGAATTTTTACTATTCTCTTTAAGTAGTTGTACAAAAGGGTTGTATTTAACATGTCAATTTATGTGTATAATCCATCTTGATCAATGTCACCTCTTCGATCACAATTTCCTCAAATTACCTGGCTCAATTTCACATATGTATACTTAATATTACGGTTGTATTTGCCCACCCGTCCTCTTTCCATGTGTCTTTCTCCCTCCACTTAATCCCTAACCCACTCTAAAGATTAAAAAACAACAACAACATGTTTCAGCTTCCTGTAAGTTAACTGTTCAAAGGAGTTACTCCACTGGGATCCTCTACGTATACCATAATTTAAAGCTGAAGCTCCATTTTAAAATGCTTCTTCTGTGCCTGGCATGTGTTTGACTCTTAAGTCAAGACTGAACACAGACTTCAGGTGAGGGAGGTTCATCACAGTGAACGCTTTCAATATCAATCAGAATTACTGAGTGAGGGACATAAAAGGGTAGGAGAACATCTGGTTATATGAGGATGTAAAAGCTGTCATACTAGATGCATCTTGCAAAAACAGCTGCCCAACTAATATTTGTCTCTTTACATTTTAAAATTAGCCTTGGCAAATAATGAACATGATTAGCCCTCCTCGCCTCCTCAGCTCAGATGTCAGTATGCTGGGAAGAAACGGAGATCCGTGCTAGATCAATTTTCACCCATCTCCCCAGAATTCTTTTAGATCTCAGTGTCATTTCCTTCTCAGCACCATGCGGGAGATCACAGTACTAATTGCATAGCCAGCATGGTAAGTTACAAAGTGGTCTCTGGCAGACTCAATCATCAGTCATAGATCTGCCAGAACTGAGCCTCCTGGCAGGAGCCTGGGGCAGAATCACTGGCATTCTTTGTCAAGAAAAAGCATAAACAGCACACTATATGATAGTGAGTACCAAGTGCTTTGCCAGGGATACTGGGACACAAAGCAGGCCACAGTCTCCCATGGCTGACAGGGTAACAGTACAGAGAAAGCAGAAATAAGTGAATCTCGTTCCAGGTGATACAGGTGCTGAAAACTCCAGAAGCACAAAAGAGGTTGGGGACAGCTGGGGTGTGCCAAGATGGCTTGTTCACGGAGAAGAGGGTGGCTGGAATTGTAAGGAGGGAATGGGAAGTGGGGAGATGTGCGATATGGAGGGCATAGCTAGAATTCAGAGGTAGATTCTAGGGTTGATATGGCGGGAAAATAGAGAGGAAAGGAAGAGAAATGAGACAGAGGGATAAGATCTGTTGAAGGACAAGTTGAGCTGTTGTTGATTCACACTGGTAACCTTAGATACTCTAGAGCTAGTCTTGGAGGATCAAGGTTTGAAGCCTGTTCAGGCAGAATAGTCCACAAGATTCCACTTCCAATTAGCAGCAAAATGCTGGACTGGAGTTGTAGCTGAAGTGGTAAAGCACCAGCCATGAACAAGAAAGTAGAGCAAGCATGAGGCTCTGAGCTCAAACCCCAGTATGAGAGGGAAAAAAATCTGTTGAAGGAGTAAGAGAAGAGGCCTAGAACTTGTCTAATTGCTCACAATGTCTAAAATGCATCTGTTCTTCAAAATTATCTGAGATGGGTACTTTGGAAAATACAAATTCCATCATTTCTCCTACACACCTGCTGAATTAATCTTTTCTGATAAGAATCAAGTATTCAGTTTTAAAAATAAATCGTCTATTCTAACAAATGAACTAGGTAGGTAATTACTATAGTCAAGGGATAAGGGTACTAAGGGCATTAAGCATGGAAATATATGAGTATACTTATATATTTAAACGATAAATTAGATAGAATAGTACACATAAGACCTTTTAATACGATATTGGAAACCTCAGAAATTAATCAATAGTGTGGGAGATAAATACTATTAAATTAATCACTTATCAAACACCAAAAGAAAATCAACTATAGATTGAGCACTGTTTAATTTGAGATTATAGAACCACCTATAATAAAACCACTGGAAGTAAAGCTAGGAGTGGTGTCACATGCCTATAACCCTAGCATTTAGGAGACAGAAGTAGAAAGATTGCAGGTATGAGGCTAGCCCACGCAAAGAGAGCAGTGTTATTTCAAAAACAAAATGCAAACTAAAGGGCTGTGAGTGTGGCTTATATTGAGAAGATTTTGCCAATCAAGCATGAAACCCTTGGTTCAATCCTTTGTACTGAAAAAAATGGAAAAATTAAATAAAATCCATAAATAAAATTGAAAAGAGCATAGTAGAAAAAAACACAAGTGACTAATATATATATATATATATATATATACATACATACATACATACATACATACATACATACATATGTATATATTTACAATCATTCTGTCTTCAAGGATATAAAAACTAGTCAAGGATATAAAAATTAAGTTATCACATTTTCACTTCAAATTAGCAAACATTTTTAGGGTGGATGAAGGGAATTGTAATGATAACACTTACTGTCAGCAGAGACATAGAAGGTTTTCCCTCACATTACTGCTGAATTAAGCTGCTATTATACTAAAAACTTGGAGCCTTAAAACACTCATTTCCAGGGTACTAATGGAATAAAAAAGATTGTAAATCATTTCATCCTTGAGAAAAGTGTGAACCCACTTAATGATTCAAAGCAAGCCATTGTTAAATAAACTAAAATAAAAATACAAGGCAATCATGAAAAAAAATCCTTAAAATGATACAATCCTCAAAACATATCAGTTAGCATAAAGCCAGGTACACAACACAGAGCAAAATCTCATTTTATAAAAATAAAAAGAAAGATATGTTCTCTCAACATCTAGAAAGCATCCTAAAACAAAATAGAAGCTGGGTGCCTGTGGCTCACACTTACGATACTAGCTACTTAGGAGGCTGAGATCTAAGAGCTGAAATTTCAAGCTATCCCCTGTAGAAAAATCCCTGAGATTCTAGGATAGAAATAAACCCATAAAGAGAAGAAAGTTATTCTAGGCAAAGCTTCACCTACAAAAGATAGAAAAATCAGAGGGAGGGAGGGAAAGTAGGAGAAAATGAGGGAGGAGGTAACATTATTTGACAAGAAATGCACTCATTCATTACTTATGTAACTGTAACTGTTTTGTACATCATCTTTACAATAAAATAAAATACAATTTTGGGGGGGGGCCTTCGGTTGTGGGGCCTGAACTCTGGGCCTGGGCGCTGCCCCTCAGCTCTTCACTTCAAGGCTAGTACTCTACCACTTGAGCCAGCACCACTTTTGGTTTTTTTCTGCTTATGTGGTGCTGAAGAATTGAATCCAGGGCCTCATGCATGCAAGACAAGCGCTCTACCACTGAGCCACCTTCCCAGCCCCCAAATAGAATTTTTTTTTAAAGCAGAAAATACTGTAATGCTGAGATCACTCAAGCATGCCAGTGGGTGGAGCTTGCTTCTACCTGGGTGTGGACGGCATTTCCCACTCACAGCACTTTTGGACTCTGTCTTCCATGTGGAAGGAAAGCAGAGATAAGTGGCCTAACCAGTCCAGTCACCTCTTTCCAGATATCTTTCCCTATATAACTAGTATTGGTATTTTTCTCCCACATTATAAACCTTGGCAAGAGCACCAGGAACTTAGAAAAGGTCAACTCACTGATTCTTCCTTCTGAACTCTTCTCATCTACAAGCCCAGACACTTACCTTCCAGAAGACTTTGCCTTCTTTTTCATCTTCCTGGCTGTCCCTGAGAAGGTCTTGGGTAGACTTCTGGATTCTCTCTAGACCTTCTCACTCTGCCCTTACATTGGTGTGTATGGCCCTCATCTCCCACAGAAATTGTCATGGCAAAATATGACTCAAAAGGCTGCTCTGACTGAAGATATTGAGGCCTTGTCAGGGAACAATTAAATCCTCCATGGGTCTAAATTGTTTTTTCTAGAATTTTGTATTGGGGTAAAAGTCACATCTCTGTTAAAAAAGACACTTTCCCTGGCTTGGATTTCTCAGTGTTCATATTTCATGAGAGGCTCTTGGGCAGGAATGACTAGGTGAGGACAGGAGTTTACATTCTGGTGTCCCTTAGTCAGTCATGTAACCTTTGCCTGAGGGCCCAAAGGGGCCCATCATGAGCTGTGGAATACCATACCTTGGGAGAGAGGGGTACATGGACATGCATACAGAATGATGGTGGAAATTGGGGGGTCCATGGAGACTGTAGAGGTGACTTCAATAGTGATTGGAGAAACTGGACTACCACATGGTAAGAAATTAAGAGTAGCTGAGAAAATGAAGACAATTAATATGCTTCCATTTTTTAATCAAGAATTTTGATGGTGATAGCAAAGAAGGTAGGAAACAACTTGGAAAAATCAGGTAATCTTAGGGAATGGGTAGGATTGCAGTGGATGAGGGAGAATGATAGGAGGGGTGAAAGAGAGGAAGTTGCCTTGTACTCATAAACTGAGAGACTGAATCCCTTTGTACAATTACCTAAGGATAAATAGATAAATAAACAAACAAACAAAAATATTTAACATGAAAGTAGAAAGGAAGCCACTTGGGAACAGGATGGCACCATCAGGTAAGGTGAGTGGCAAGAGTGGATAATGAAGGCAGTGAATATGCTCCAAGTGTATTGTGTACACGTATGAAAGCCATCCTGAAATACATTATTTTGTACAATAAAAGAAAGAAGAAAGGTAAAAGGGGAGAAAATTATTAAATCACCCTCGAGAAACATAAGGAACCATCAAGGAAGAGAAAGTAGTGACATATGTAAGGATAGTCAAAAATGACAGAACAATAGTCAGCCTTTGTGAGCAGAAAGATACTCGCTCCCAGAGCCAAAAATAAATGGTACGATAAGAGGTGAATTAAGAAGTGGAAAAAATCATATTAAATGAAGTGATCCAGAACCAAAGAAATATAGGTCCCATGGTTTCCCTCATTTGCAATAATTATTATATGTCTAGAATAATTTTAACTGATGAGCAGAGAAGCTCAAAAGCTATGTACAGATGACCATATGAGATGATGCTAAGCAAAATGAACCTCAAGATATGGACACAAGAAGTCTTTCTTTGCTGTTGTTATTTTTAATGAACTATGTGTTTTTTTTTGTTTCCTTTTTATGTTCTTCTCCCTATGGTATATCTCTTGTTGTCAATTTACTTGATTTGGTACCCTGCATCTTGTATATACATTTATCTAATTTGGGGAGGGGTTGAGGAATACCAAAACACTGAAACAAGGACACAAAATGGCCCATTGCAACAATGATACCCACAAGACACTATGTTGGAAATTAACTTTACAACTTCAGGGGTGGGAGTAGGAGTGAGAGAGGTAGGGGAGCGTAGGAATAGCGGGAGAACAACAAAGGAGGGGGTAACAATGCTCAACAAGAAAAGTACTCATTGCCTTACTCATGTAACTGAAACCCCTCTGTATAGCATCTTTACAATAAAATAAAATTTTAAAAAATAAGTGTAGATGAGAAAACTTGTCCAATGGCCTCCTCTTGCAATGTGAAAAAAAGGTCAATCTTTGAAATTCACTGAGGCTGAAGTGTGCCAGAGAGCTTTAAATGTGTGTAAGAGATTAGAAAAGGAAGGAACTTAAAAGGTATGAAAAGGGAAATTTTTTTACAGTTCTGGCGCTTGAACTGAGGGCCTGGGTTCTGTCCCTGAGCTTCTTTTGCTCAAGGTTAGCCCTTTGCCACTTGAGCCACAGTGACACTTCTGGCTTTTTCTGTTTTTGTGGTACAGAGGAATCGAACCCAGGACTTCATGCATGCTAGGCAAGTACTCTACTAAGCAACATTCCCAACCCAAAAAGGGATTTCTAATCATGTGTGAGGATCCAGATGAATTAAGAAATCATGTGAATATGATGGTACAAGTTATTGTGTGTTGCTGTTTTGCTTTTTGAAATGGGCTCTAGTTATATTTTTAGGTTGGTCTCAAAGTCATGGGACCAAACAGTCCTTCTTCTTCAGTCTCCTGAGTAGCTATGACCACAGGCATACATGTTGCAATGCTTACCTTTGGTTGACATGTTTTCTATGGTAATGAATGGCCTCCTGGGAGCAGAGAAAGTATGAATGGGTGCTTTCCCAGGGCAGCAAGCAGCTAGATGGGTACTGGGAGATGGAAGAAAGACTGAGCATCTTATGTATCCTAAGAAGGATGTTCATGAATTTATCTGCTATCCATGTAAGCTTGGAGATAAAGGCTTGAAGAGTATAGGAAAGAAACAGAACTCAAAGGAGGCATGGAATCAACACTAAAGGCAGTTGTGGGAAGGAAGAACTTGCTCATTAGCAGGAGATAATAAGCCTATCTCTTGGTTTTGGAGCCTTATTAAACAGTGTTTGTCTCACCAAATTCATTGTTGCAAGGCCCTGTCTCAATAGAGTACTTAATATATGCTTGTCTGATTGGTGAAAGTTAACTTGAGATTAGGAAATGGTAGGTTGCCATATAAGTAAATCTAACTCACCATGCCACCCCCATCCATTTTTGTACAGCGCACAAGGTAAGAAAAAATTAAAATGTACTTTTAATCGTTGGGAAAAAATTCCAAAGGAATAATGCTTTATTTTTATTGGCATGCTGGGATTTGAACTCCAGGCTTTGCTCTTGTTGGCAAGTACTCTATCAGTTGAGCCACAACTCCAGTCCTCTCCTTCCAATCCTTCCTTCCTTCCTTTTTTTTCTCCCCTGCCTGGGCCAGACTCTCAAGCAGCTGCATTATACTATGCCTGGCTTTCCTTGAAATTGGACCTCACTAGCTTATTCTTAACTAGTCTGGCTACAAACCACAACTCTACTATGTCTCTCTTCTGGGTCGCTGGGATTATGATTGTAAACCACACCCAGCTCCAAGAATAATGTTTTGTAACACAAAGTAACTTATGAATGGAACGAACCCATGCCCATTCACTTATGTGTTGTCTATAGTTGCTTTAACTCTACAATAACAGAGGTGAGTAGTTGTTGTGGAGAAGATCTGACCTGCTAAGTCAAGAACATTATGATCTTGCCCTTACAGAAAAGTTTGCTGATTTACTATAACCACTGGATCCTTTGAGTGAGATCAGAATGAATGGCACACACGTATGCATGTATGGATACTCAAAACCAGTATCAAACAAAATGAAGTTACTTTCCCTGGCAATTTTGCAGGTGCATAAGATCATTATCAGCCAGCTATTAGAATCTGCATACAAGGCCATTTCTGCTGTGTCTTGTATTTTAGGGGCCACAACAGCCTCCCCTCTGCTGCAATGCTCACCTCCCAGCTCTTGGTTGTTGGCTCACTGAAGAAATTGTCGATCATATTCAGCTCCTCCTTTTCTACCACCACAAAGCCTTGCTCTTTCGCATCTTTCCCATAGACATCAGGAGACCACTGAACAAAGAAGGTGTACAAATGATCCACCCTGAAAAAGCAAGTTCCAGAGAGCAGTTAGCACCAAGTCCCCTTTCCTAACATGCACTATTAACAAGGGATCTGAGTCCATAACAGCACTTGTATCCACCCTGGCAAATCTAGTTTGTAATGAGGAAATTTCTCCTGTCAAGATCTGTCTATGAGTAGCTTCCAGATTTTAGAAAATGAGAACTGATAAATGAAAACACAGGCCCCTAGGCACTGGGAAATTGTTAGTCCTATCTGAGGGAAAGATCAAGAAATGGGAAATAAAACTGAAAAACACAATGAAAAATTTAGATGTGTTTTCTCTTCATTGTTTTCCTTTACTGGACATTGAAAAACAAAAACAGATTATATGCTTCAGCTGGGCACAAAGATGAACTACAATCCAAAAGGAGTTTACAGCTTTAAAAATACAGCAAGCTTGTTTATTAAAGAAAAAAAGATAAGCAAGGTTGTTATGAAACCTCTATACAATCTATGATCCTGGTAATAGAATACACTAGTCATCCTTTCAAAATCAGTTTGTCACAGCTAATCTTAAGTTATAAAATCATGCTCTTTGGTCCTGAAATCCCCTTTCTGGGAACTAATCTTGAAGACATAATTCAAAAGATGCTACAAGGCATAGTGCTATTATATAATAACTAAATAAAACATTTCTGGAAACTAAAAAGTATCAGTAACAATACTAGTTATTATTTCCATATTAGAAAGAGATCTAATTTTATTGACATTGAAATGTGCTTGACCTTCAAATTCTCTTGTCTCCATATCTAGGCTATGGAGGTTCTGTGGCCTCTCTTCAGGTTTAATCAACAGAGGAAATGGCTGAGCAGAGAGTTGGAAACCTCTATTCCTATTCGCTGGTGCCTGTCCCCAGGTATGACAGTCACAAGCACTCTGACCTTTCTTTACCGAAAACACCATAGCAGGGCAGAGGGAAATAGGTAGGATCACATGATTCTTGAAGTCTCTTGTTTCTACAAAATAATAATTCTTGTTGTGGCTACTATTTGTAACAATGTTAAGCTTACTAATTTTTAATAGTATATAAAAATATTATAACAATATTAATGAGAACCAACAATTCTGATATACCAATGGAGCAAAGTGTTTGTAGCTTTCCACATTTCTATCTGTTCTTGACTATTTTCACATTACTTACACAATGTTATCAGAAAGCTAAGTCATAATTGTGTTACATACAGCAATATATAATACTCACCTCACTGCTAGTCTTTGTACTCCTCCTTAATGTCTACATTCTAATGAAGTAATAAGTCCTTTTATGACATCAGGATATTTAGCTTGTAGATTTCTTAGACTACATGAATAATGTTACAAGAACATGTCAATCTATGCCTTGTAGCATCTTTTGAATTATGTCTTCAAGATTAGTTCCCAGAAAAGGGCTTTCAGGACCAAAGGGCATGATTTTACAACTTAAGATTAACTGTGACAAACTAATTTTGAATGGATGACTAGTATACTCTAACACCAGGACCATAGATTGTATAGAGGTTTCATAACAATCTTGCTTATCTTTTTTTCTTAAATAAACAAGCTTGCTGTTATTTTTTTAACCTGGGTCAGTTTGTTTTTCCTTGAAGTTGAACATTTTCAATGGATGCTTCCTGGTTGGAGCCATTCTTTTGTAGATTTTTCTATCTGTGATTTGTGGTATCAATATTTCCTTTTTCAATTTGTGTGAGCTTTCATGAAACGTAACTATTAACTAAAATCACATATTCTTTGAAGCTACTGCTTCCCTTTCCTACTCTTCATAGTACAGAACCACTGGTCTTTATATTTTTTAAAGGATATTTCCTTTTAGTTGTCTCCTTCAATACATCATACAAAGTTGTTATCCAAGAAAAGCCGTGTACCAAAGTTGCTATATATTACCAGTTTATTAAAAATTTATATTCATATTGATACACTATGATTTGAACAGAGATTTGCTGATTATGGTGATGATTATAGTTAAACTTGGTTGAGCATGGCATACCATTTTGGTCAAAACTAGCCTCAAGTTTCTGTGAAGGTAATTTATTATTTTTTTTTCTTTTGAGGTACTCAAGCACCTTATACTTTTCAGAGCCTTATCCTTGCTAGGCTAGTACTCTACTACTGAACTATGTCTCTAGTCCTAGGTTTGTTTTCTTTGTTAGTTGTGGGGCTTGAACTCTGGGCCTCTGCCTGCTGTCCCTCAGCTCTTCAGTTCAAGGCTAGCCCTCTACCACTTCAGCCACAGCATCACTTCTAGTTTTCTGGTGGTTAATTGGAGATAAGAGTCTCATGGACTTTCCAGCCTGGGCTGGCTTTGAACCCTGATCCTCAGATCTCAGACCCCTGAGTAGCTAGGATTACAGGTGTGAGCCACCAGCGCCCAGCTTCCAGCCCTAGTTTTTACTGGGTATTTTTAGAGTAAGGTCTTACCCTCCTTATATACACATGACTGAGCCATGATCTGTGTACATAAGGCTTCCTGTAGGTGCGTGGGTAACAGGCACATACTACTGCATTCAGCTATGGGTTGAGATGGAGGTCTCAAAAACTATGCTGCTTGGGTTGGCCTTGAACAGCAACCCTCTTGATCTCAGCCTAGCTAGGATTACACGGATCAACCAACTTAACCTAGTTATGTTAAAGTAATTTCTAAAAATATTTAAATCACAAGGTGTTAGTAAAACAGTTTACACTTTGTAATCTCTGTGTGAGGGGTTGGGTGGGGGTGAGGGTTATTCAACCACATGGAGGCCTGAACAGAAAAAGACTGAGATCTAAAGGAAGAAGGAATTTTGCCTTTAGACCCTCTTCAGACTTGATACCTCAACAACAACTCTTCTCAGGTCTCCAGTCAACTGGCTTACCCTGAAATTTTAGTTCTTTCTAGACCCACAATCACATGAGCTACTTCCTATTGGTTTTGTTTCTTTCAGAGGAAAACAATAAAAGACCAGGTAAGGCACTGATCAAAATGCTTACCTCTGGGGAATGGAGTGAGATAAAGACAGTCTCCATCACATATACTTTTAAATTAATTTTAGAATAGGTAGTATATTTAAGGACTCAAATCTCTCTCTCTCTCTCTCTCTCTCTCTCTCTCTCTCTCCTATCTCTACTTATCTAGATGTTGCTGACAGTCTTGGGGCTTGAACTCGGGGCATGGTACTGTCTCTGAGCTTTTCTTGCTCAAGGCTAGTGGTCTACATGCCACTTGAGCCACAACTCCACTTCTAGCATTTTTATGTGTTTTATTAGAGATAAGAGTCTCATTTTTTCCTTTTTCCTTTTATGTTCATTGTGGGGCTTGAACTCAAGATGGAGATAAAAGTCTCACAGACTTTCCTGCCCAGGCTGGCTTTGAACTGTGATCCTCAGACTGCTGCCTCCCGAGTAACTAGGATTATAGATATGAGCCACTGCTGCCCAGCTCAAAAAATATTATAAAAGTATATAGGGAAAATGCTCTTACCCATTTTGCAAAAAAAGATGACTATTATGTGTACTTTGTGGTATTATTTACACAGGTATAAACATGAATGTATAACTTTTCCCCTTTAGTCTTTTATTATCCTCCAGTATTCTGTCTCTTAACAAAGTATCTTCGATACAGTTCCATAGCAGTATATAGATGGTTTCCTCATTCTATTTTTATAGCCACCCGGTACTTTACCAGGTGAATTTACTGTAAGTTATATCATCATTCTCTGTAGTAACACATAGGTTGTTTCTGGGATTATGGTGTAATAAATAATTCTGTGATGAACTGACTTTGGATGTGTCATTTTGCACATATACAGGTAGATCTACAGAATACATCCCCCAAACTGGGATTGTGAAGCTCAAAGAAACAATCTCATACAATTATAATTATACAATTATGTAAACAGGCATATTTTAACTAATTTCTCAGTATAAGGATGATCTTTGCCCCCTATTAGTAATTAACTGAGAAAACAAAGTAAATCACTACCCCAGAGAGGTTTAATAAGTACACAGCTTTAACTCTTATTATTCTCAATAATTAATATTTAGTCCACTTGCTAATGAGTATTTTGGAGCAGAATTGAGAATTAAATATATGTCACTCTAAAGTTTGGAATGGGAGACTTTATTTTTATTAGCTTATTTTTATAAAATTAAAAAATTAAGTGATATGAAAAACATGAAGATGTATGTACTCATGGAATATTATGTTACTTTTTTATACAGGCATACATAATATATATATATATATATATATATATATGATGTTGAATTAGCGTAAGCAGACCTATGTTCTCAAACATGTCTCATATCTTTAAGGCAAAAGTATTCAAAGCCTTTCGTCTAGCTTTTTGAGATATACAGTAGATAATTGTTATCTCCAGTCACAACATTCACGACATAAATATTAACATTAGGAAAATTCAAATGTGAAAAACAAAAATGGCTTCCTAATTTCTAGCTTACTTATGGAAAGAGAAAAGACACTATTTGCATTCTAACCTGCTGCGATTGACAAGCCTCTGTACTGCTAGAAGCCTGCCTGCTATTTGCAGCTAGGCTCTGATGTTTTCTATTGGACATAAATAATTTCATGGAACACAAACGTGAGAAGAGGCCAACCTTTGACAATCATGAATCAAGATGAAAACAAGACCAGTCTTGTGAACACAGATAAAACCACAAACACTATCCAGCTACAATAAAGAGCAAACAACCCCCCTCATCTGAGTATTATGAATGATTCCATCATTCATCTTACTAGTCTTCCTCTGTCTGGATAGCCAACTCCAGAATTATCCATCCTGCCAAACAGTATACCAGCTAGGGCAAAGTGCTCCCCTACACCATCAAACCTAACTCCTGTAACTTCTTTCTCTCCTATCTTCTCTTCTTTTAGAGATAAGAGTCCTATAATGTCATGCAGTCTGGCCTGAAACTCACACATTATGTAACCAAGATCACTAGTGATTTTCCTCTCAGCTCCCTAGATTACAGGCATGTAGCACCATCATCAGTTCATATAACTCCTTGCTAACACTACTGATTCCTCTCACTCTTACCCTAGTGTTGAGTATTAACCAAGAGCAGACTAGGCAAGGGTTCTACTACTTATATGTACCCTTACCCCTTACCAATTTCTTACTGAGCCGGCCATGGTTTCCTAAGACGGCATTTTCCTCACTGACTGAGACAATCCAACTAATTAAATTTCAGTGTGCCCATGGTGGTCTTTGGCTGGAAGGCCCAGCTCTTTAATAATCATTCCTGGGAATCTACATGTGTCTGAGCCTCTGTCTTGGTGAAGCTTATTTTCTGGAATATAAGTGCTGGTGGGGATGATGGATATTGTTTAATTTAACTGACTTTCTTTAGTCATAAAGAAATGAGGGCTTTGGGGGAAAACCAACCATATCATAGGCAGGACTAGACCTCCTAGGATTGTCAATCAGGATTCTTTTGACCAGAATACAAAATTCTCTCCTCACCCCACAATGATTTCTGAACCATTTCCAGGTTATTTCCTATTGATGACACAAGTATCTTTCATTACTTTTGGGCCTATTTTCCATGATACATTACTCACTTGAACTCTTAACATCTTACTCTCAAAGGGAAGTCATCACTCAGGATTAACATAAAGGAACAAACATTTTGAGAAATGCTAAAAGCTTGTGTTATCTTACATTCTTGTGCATGTCTGCAAGGGAATGAGAATGACTCACAGATTTGGAGTTAGATTTCAATCCTTCTTACACATAGGAAAATGTCAATTGTAAAAAAAAATACATGAGTCAATATAGATTTAACAGAAAGATGCTATCTTACTAACTGTCCCTTTCTGGTGACAAAGATATTAAGTGCTTAGGGACACAATTTGATCTGTCCTGTTTACATCTACTAATGTAAAATAAGAACATAATTGGATGTTTCCTGCTTTATGAAGATAACTAACTCCTATAACACAAAGGGAAGGCAGATGAGGTAGAAGGTGAGAGAATGATTTGTGTAAGGTCTAGATGAGTTCCTAACGAAGAATCTAATGTTAATACCTTTCTTTGGAAGTTCAATATTACTAGAATTTCACTGATAAATTCCAGTTGTCCTAAGAAAGGTAAGCCCGCTATGGTAAAGGATAATATCCCTTTCTCTGCCCATCATTCCTAAGTGGAAATTTTCTAAGGGAGTGGAAGAAGTGCTCGGGTCTGGTCATAATTGTTGTCAGAGCTAAATTTGGTCATGCTATGCTGTTAATGCTGCAATTTAGACTGAGCTTCCTGATACTTGGGCATTCTATGGAAGGAAATGGCTACATATGTATGTGTGTATTTCTTGGGAGCAATAACAAGTGGAGGTGGGGTTAAATGGTTAATTTTGGTATAAAACACTGTTGCTTACCAAATGTCAGTCTCTCTAGTAGGGATAGCTCAGCCTGTGCAACAATCTGGGATGATCAGGTAAGAGAATTTATTACAGGTTCCTTTGGGGACCTGTTTTCAGTGAGTGGTAAATCAAATCTTTGTTTGTACCTAAAGTGCCTACACTGCAGGAACCAATGGTCAAGAGCAGCCAGGGCCCATTAAACAGTGACTGAACACTGCTTCTTGTGCTTAGTCAGTCCCTAGAAAAGGGAAAGACGTTCTCAGACCATACAATAGATGTTCACCATCATAAAAATATTACTACTAAATACAAAAACAGCCTCTGCTTTAACCAATGCTAATAAAATATAAGGTTACCTTTAAAGAAAACCACAGAGACATTGGTAGCTGATATCTGTAACCCTAGCTACTCAGGAGTCTGAGATCTGAGGATCAGGGTTTGAGGCCAGCCCAGACAGGAAAGTCCACGAGACTTTCATCTCCAATTAACTACCAGAAAGCCAGAAGGAGAATTGTGGTTCAAATGGCAGAACATCAACCTGAATCAGAAAAGCTCATACTGCCAAAAAAAAAATTAAAAATAAGAAAATAAAAGTAAAGCTGGATAAAACTTAAGGTTTAAAACCGTAATGGCTCTATGGGACAATAATTATCAGACCCAATGTAAAGATCAGAAACTGAGATACTGAGGTCTTGGGATATCAAATATATGTCATATCCCTTGAAATGTTCGAGTCAGGTTAAACTGTCTTTAAAAAACATGCTGGCAACTGCAGGGGGACAAGTATATTTTTTTATCTGTCCATTTCTAGAGGTCTTACATCTTAGTATGAGCCAATTGCTTCCTTGACTTTGAGTTTTACCCATGAAGCCTAGATACATATTAGCAACATGTCCCAACTGGCCCTTAGAGTGCATGTCCAGTGCTCATTCTTGCATCTTGTAGGTTCACAACACTGTCCTTCAACCCCTGGAACTATTCAGTCAGCACTCTGCTCCATGCTTAGAGAATGGCTTTCCTCCTCTCGTGGGCAGAAGGTTCTGTTTCATCCACTATCAGAGCTGTCCCTTTCCTGGGAAGGCTCAGGTTCCCCTTTCAGAGAAATCACAAGGCAGATTTTACAATAGGTCACCTTGACAGGAAATAGTCATGTCATTTTTTTCTTAAACACTCATGGCACTAACACACCAAGGTGTCTTTCAACACTACCATCTTATACAATATTCCCTCATTTCTCTGAGAATGAAGGCAGAAGAAACAAAGAATTGAAACGATCTGTTCCATAAGAGAAAATCAGAATTCATTTGGATTGTAGTTTCTTAAAGTCAAAGGTCCCTTGGGAACCAAATGGAAGGAATAAGTGTCTCTCTTTCCAACTCTACTCTGGCTCAATTCTCTACCCTTGTTTATACTATTGTACTATTTAACTGGGGAGGAAGAGCCTATAACTGCCCTTAAGTTTACTTTGCCAAATTCTTGAAAGGATTGTTTCGGTTCTTTGGCTAAAGGGATTGTCCTAGTTGGTAGTTTCCAGCTTTCTAAAAACATCAGGTTCTGGAGAAAGACCTGAATAAAAAAACCTTCAGCTTTTGAAATTCCCCCTTCTGCCTTTTGGCATATCTTGCCTATTTCTTCCTTCTGACTAGATCTGTTGTGCTCCTGTCTTGACCTCTCTTGCTTTCTCCAACCATTTGACCCCTGCAGGCTTAAGAACTTTCAGGCCCATCTTTTCTCACCCTTGCTGGTACCCCACAGGCAGCCTATGGCTTGGATTGCTCTATGACTGCCCTTCCCAAAACACTTCAATGAAAACAGACAGGGTCATTTTTCTACCTCCTCTTTTGGGGTGATTTTGTTGGGTGTTTATCCACTTCTATGAATCCACCACAAAGCCAAGACACTTAACTCTGGTGGAAAAGTCTCTGTGTATTCCCAGTCATTAGTAGCTCCTCTAATTCTACAGAACACCCTCCTCTCTTACCTAGCTTCACCCTTCTTTCTGTACTGTGGATAATCCTATTCCTTGGCAATTTTTCATTATTCTTACCTGGCTCTTCCATCCTTTCCCTCTTTTTGTCATCATCATCTTGATATATAAATCTGCTTATATGTCCCCATCGTTAAGTTTCTAGAGTTTTGTTTCTTTCTAAAGTCCCTTCTATTCTTAACTTTTTCTTCAGAGGATAACATTTGGGCTAGCATATTTTCTAACTCCTTTTCATTCCTGAATTATTCTGTTCTGATTTTATTAACCTTTAGTATATGCCCTTTGTTAAATAAAACCTGGCTCAGATACTGTCTGGAGGAGGCAGTTTTTAAAATCTTGTTTTTTCCTTCAACATTTTAGTAAAACTGATTTTCTCTAGTCACCAATTATTCAAATCAACAGTATCTCTACCATCAATCTTGACCATGAAAAGCCAGTTAATGGCTTGAAAAAATTCCCTTAGTGATTCACTTTGTAGTCTCAGATGAATCAGCTGCCTCAGCACTGTCCAATGTCTCTGGCAGAGCCAGAACTGAACAATTTCAGTAATTACCACCACCCAGACTTCTAAATGGTCCTGAACAATGGGTGCTATAATGTGTTAGCAGAAATCTAGGTCAAGTACTTGGTTCTAGGAAAGGCTAATCTTTAAGGAGGAAGTAGCCAAAGAGGCCAAGAAAAATTACAGAGTGGTGGAAATGATCTTATAAAATATACATCTGATCACTTCACCAAACTGCATAAAACCCTTCTAAAGTCCCCCCATAGGGGGGACTCTGCAGAACCAACTGAGAGCTTTGTTTTGCTTTGTACCCCTTGTTCCAGCCACATGCTCCACCATATTGGTTCAGCAGCCATTCCGTCTCTGCCCTCACCTACTGCCTCAGTAAGAGTGATGAGAAAGGTAAGCCTTGCAGAGACAAGTCTAAGGCTGGGTTATGGGAAAGATTTTTATAGCCTTGGTCAAACTACATGTGGAAGGAGGAGGAAGTCCATTACAATGGGAAGGGGAAATGGCATTTAGTGTATGGATTTAGTGTATGGATAAAGTCATTTATTTTCATTATAATCCCAAATTATCATTCCTATTTAATGGATGAAGATACTGATACACTGCACAGATCAGCTGACCCTAGGTTACAAAAGAACACCAAATACAGACCCACAATCAGCAACAGGTCAGTTCATAGTCTTAACTAATACACTTTGGCATTTCCTTTGTGGTCAGGCCATTTGTCCTAGTTTTATTAGTTCATAGTACCCTGTCTCTGACAAGGCAGTATAGTAAAGGATAGAAAACCTGATGGGCCATCGAGGAGCTGATCTTTGGAACCAAGTTTCACTCTACCATTCATACCTAAGGAACATGCACTTTAGGTATGATGACAATCTATTTTCTTGAACAAGAGTGACAACTATTTATGATGAGATTTACTTTATTGTTAGATGGCTTTCTCCATGTCCACTTTTTGCCCTCATTCCATCCCTCCCTCTTTATGATACCATAAAGAGGGAGGGATGGAATGAGGGCAAAAAGTAGTCTCAAATCCCTGGGCCCAGTGTTTCCTCTACCTCAGCCACTCAAGTAGTTTTGATTATATAGGCATTCACCACTGCATAGTTCTCCTACTATGAAAACAAAAGAAAACAAACAAAACCCAAAACACAGAGGTAAATGATTTTTTTAAGAACATGATTCTAGGTCAAAGACATTAGTTCTGAAACTGGCTCTAGATGCATGGTTTGAGAAGTTCCTCAAACTCTCTCAGCTTCTAACATGAAGTAAGAAAACCTAGTTCCCTTATTGGTGTCAAGAATTTTAAGTGTGAAGTTGATTGTGCTTTTAGATATTTCTTGTGCCTAGATCCTTTCTTCTGATGCCACATAAGCCAATAAACCTGACCAAAGTAACTCACAGGCAGTTCAGTCACTGCTCTCCTACTAAAGGCCATTTGAATGCTGGGGAAAGAAACTGGGGCTACAAGCAGCAAAATATAATTCATAAACTACTCAACTTAAAAGTCAGAAGTGAGAGGGGCTGTAGGTATAACTCAGTGCTTAAGCAAGTGCACAGCACGCATAGGTCCAGAGTTCAATCCACAGCACCAAACACACACAAATAATTATAAGAAGGAAGTGGTAAATAATTTAGTAGCTATCATACTAAAACATCTTTGGAGTATATTATGGCAAAGACAAACAGGAAAAGGATTGGAAAATGGGTACTAAAAGAGAATTTACAGGGCAGGGAAGAAGAAAGGAAGAAAAAACTGTAGCTTAGAAAGCTGAGGTACATGTGCTCATAAATGAGCTGTTCACTGTACTGTCGATTATAAATTATTCAAATGCACTTTAGTCTAAATCTTCCAGAGGCTCCATTCTACACAGAACACCAGGATCCCAGTAAGATAAAGCATTCCTCACCACAGAGTTTGTTGCTGGAAAAATACTACCATGGCCCAATCAGAAGTCCTTAACAGACAATGATAATTTTCCTTGTTCTGTAAGGTCCATTTTAGTCTGAATATTCTACAGCTCCAATTTAGAGCAGAGGTTAGTAGTGGTCTGGTATTTTCTTCATTTTTTTAAAAGGTACAGTCTATCAAAGGAAAACTTTATTTATACTTCTTTGTATCCACTGTAAAACCATGTGACTGTAGTCAACAACACTGCATTAAACACAGTAATGTTCTCCACATACATGAGGCATATGACCTAAGACCTAATTTATGTTAGGCTCAGTAAGCAATTGACAATAATAACTAGTAAATATTATATTTTATACCAGTGTATTATAATGAAAATTACATGAATGTGCTCCCCCTTTCTGTTTCAAAATGCCTTATTATGCTCTACTGAGGCTTCTTCTTCTTATGATGTGAAACGATACAAAGTCTAGGTCATGAGACACAGTGAGATGAATGGCATGGGTGTTTCAATATAACACAGGCTACCATGTAAGGGTTACTGGAATGCAGGAACCGAGACACTGTAACAGTCAGTCTGATAACTCAGACAACAATTAAGTAATCAGGAGGTGGAAGGTAGAACATACACAAATATGCTAGGAAAAAGAATGACTCGTGTTCCAGCCAGGAGAAGCAGGGGGCAGCAGATTTCCTTTCACTACTCAGAACTACATGCAATTTAAAATTTATGAATGGTTTATTTCTGGAGTTTTTCCATTTAATAGCTAAGAATCACAGTTGACCACAGTTAACAAATGTTGGAACGTAAAAATATAGATAAAGGAATATTACAATACTTGCAATTTGGTAAATGTTCTGCCTATACATACAAAGGAAAGAGTCAGAGGAAAGAGAAAAAACCAAGCTTAATATGTGATGGAGTAGACATATTAGCAGCTTGACTGAAGTATATATTTACAAGGTACACAAAGGTGAAATCCGCATGCTGCACATCTGAAAGATAGACAATTTTTAATGCTTGATTCAACAAATCTGGGGAAAATACACTATATTCTTCTGCTTTGCCAAAATGGAAGCAAAGGTCTTTGAGACTACTTAAAACAAAAGTGTATTTATATAAAAAGAAGTCCCTCAAAAATAAGAAAAACCTCAAAGTTTATATTAAATCAATGATGGAGCCCTCAGGTTGCATTCTAGAACCTAGACTTAGACTATGTTCATTGGCTCGGGAGATCTGACACACATAATCCACATTTCAGCTTCTTTTGAAAAGAGACAGAAAGATGGTGCAACAAGATTTACAAACATCGGGTTCATATTTCCATCCAGGTACAGAGATTGATGAGAGCTGATGAGAGCTGTTCCTAGCCCAAGCTCTAAAGTTGACCTAACTCCATGCCTCCCCTGCACATATTTCTTAGCCTGGTTTGCAGGAGAAAAATTCCCCCATCTCTGTAAGATCCTTAGTGGATGTCTAAAATGTAAGATAGCATTAATAGAATGATCAATATACTATAGTGAAGGTTACATAAATGTTCTCTTTTCCTTTCCCTCCTTCCTTCCCTTCATTCCTTCCTCCCTTCTTCTGACTCTGTCCTCTAAGTACCATATGAACTACAGGATGTTTTCACACAGTGGCTAACAACAGGTAGCTGTGATCACAGAAGACGGAAGGCAAAAGCCACATATAAGGTGGATTACTGACGTTCCTGTTTCTGTATACCTGCTCCCAAAGACTGCGTATAGCATTCATTAGCAGAGATTTGGTAGCCTCCAGTGCAAATGAGTCTCAAGCTATGCTCCAAAGTGCTAACCTTGCTCCTCTGCTAGAAAGCATAGCTACCCTGGTGAAGAGCTTGCTTATTACAAAGGAAGTTCTTTTTCATAAGTGCAAGTCTGGTTGTACAGTCAATAAATGACTGAAGATATTTTTCAAGGCTAGTTACCTAAGTTATTCTAGAATGGCTATATAATAAGGTGCATCTGGAGGGTGATGGATTCCTAGAACTTCAATATATGAAACAAACATCTAGTGACCATGAAAGGAACAAAGATCAAGTAATACTACCCTAAAACCTTTGATATATTTTTTTAAAAAGTAGAACTGAAAACATTTATATGATAAATAAATAATATAAAGAAATATATAAATAAAGATTGATATAAATAACTAACATATAACATTTAGTAGTTTCACTAGGTGGAAGAGAAAGAGGAGGAGGAAGAAGTAGAAGAGGAGAAAGAGGAAGGGGAAGAAAGAGGGGGAAGAAGAGCATAAGGAGAGAATGACGAATCCCTTTGGATTTTTTTTTTACCAGCAACATTCTCACCTTCGAAACATCAGAATAAGATTACAGTATGGCTGGGGGACAGGAGGGCGTGTAGCTCAGAGGTACAGGACATTAGCCCTGGGTTTAGACCTCAGCATCAAAAAAAATAAAAACAAAAACCAAAAAACTCAAAAAGATTACATTGCACTGTGGCTGGAAGCCGTGTTCAGTATGGCATAGAGGCTCAAGTCCAACACTGAACCACTACCTGTCAGTATGAAGTGATCATGTCTACCAAATGACACTTGGCAAATTCTACAGACACTTTTCCTTGTCACAACTGGAGGAGCTATTGGTGGCTACTGGGTAGAAGCCACAGGTATTGGACATCTCACTCCCAACAACAAAGAACATGCAATCAGAAATGTCCACAGTACCAAAGTTGAGAAATCCTACACTGGTTAAACACTGCTAATCTGAAATTTTTGAAATGTGATACTTTTTGAATGTCATGTCAGGACTTTAAAAGTTTTGGATTTCAAGTATTGCATTTCACATTTCAGATTCTTGGATTAAGTATATTCATCTTGTAAAGTCTAGACAAACTATTTCAAAATCCAAAAAGCCCTGAAATCTGAAACACTCCTGATCCCAAACATTTCAGACAATTGGTTTCCCATCTGTACTAGAGTGTTAAAATAGAGTGGAATTATACATTGTTGTCATGGTTAAATTAGCCTTAAGAATGAGAGGAGGAAATGACAGAACTCTGTAAGCTGAATTCTGGAAACTCTGTAACTCTCTCAAGTATCCTTCTATCATACTTCTTCTAGCAGATGCTACAATAAAGCCAGGAGGATTTAGACTGATAAGCACTTAATCTTGAGTGAACCTGAGTATGCTTCAAGTAGTGATGTGCAGTTGCTCAAGAAGAAATTGCGAGCTTATCTGGATTTATAATGCATTTAAACAGTTTTTAATTACTTCATATTTCCAATTTATAGAATCTGAAACTTAATAAGAATTGCTGGAGGAAACAAACAGCATGACAAACAAAAGAGATCAGCATAGACTTCCCCTGCCCTCCACCCTCTCCATTTTTCTTACTTGTAAACTATCCATTCAATCACAGAGTCAAGTAAGCCATGGCACACATTGTAAAGGAAAGAGAGGATGTGGTTGAGTTAAATTTCCTCAGAATAATACTAAAGAAGGAGAACACAAACATGTTTTTCAAAAAAGTAGAGAGGAAGAGCAAAACATATATTAAGTTCTGTCAACATCAAGGTACAATTTTTCTTGTGACAAGGAGCTTTGATGTATTAAATGTACCTCAAAGAGCATCTGTCACTTCTGTATGGCTAATAGGAAGGTATTTTACACCAGGGGGCTTTCACCCTTCAGCTGAAACTCCTACAGATCCATGGATTCAGTCCATAGTAGAGCAAGTAGGAGAGTTTTGTGTGCTATAGCAAAGGAATCCAGAAAACATCATTAGTATAAGAAAAGAATTACAGGCCACATCTTATTTTCCCCTTAAAGACTTCTCTTGAGCCTTCAGTTCTGAAGAATTTCACAAACTGGAATAAA
Source organism: Dipodomys ordii (assembly GCF_000151885.1). NCBI lineage: Eukaryota > Metazoa > Chordata > Mammalia > Rodentia > Heteromyidae > Dipodomys > Dipodomys ordii. The sequence continues at coordinate 852,820 of NW_012267313.1, read as the reverse complement.
AAATTGAATTTAATCAGGCCCAGAGGTCAACCCCCATGACAGACAAAAAAATGAATTTAAATCTATTCTATGCACTTGGAAGTCTTGGTGTGAATTAACTACAGGATTGCTCCATCTATCCCCTCTCAAGCTAACATGTGGGTTACTGTAAGGAAAGGTGACATGGAAATACAAAAGGAAACAATTATACCCAAAGTTTCATAACATCTCTACACACACACACACACACACACACACAATCTATCATCATTAACAGAGCAAAATGTATTGCCTCCAACAATTTGGTTAATTAATAACTAGTCAAGAATGAAAACTATGTCTCAAAGACAAAAATGTTAAGAACACTATAAAATACCATATAATAGAATTCAACAAATGACCTACTTTAAAAAGCACTAAAAAACGACTTCTTATGTAAGAGGTCAAAGATAAGTCCTAGTTCAGCAATAAGATTTCATCTGGGTTAGACAATGACAGTAAAACAATTTACATGTGTAGGATTGCTAACAATTATTCTACAGAATCTTTTGAACACCCAGTCCAATTAAAGACAATACATTGAAAAACAAATCCACCATTTGCTACTATTATAAACAATCCATTTTCTAAGGAAAAGGGAATACATACAACAAGCCATTTTTTATCATGGAGGATGAAAGTCACCCAACCACAATGTGGCTATAAGTTTTCAGTGCTGTTTTTCTTACCTATAAACCTAAATCTAAGGTATTGTCTAGTTGTACAATTCCAGTTATAGTATTCCAATCTTAACAGGACTTCAGAAATTTATATTGCTTCTCTTGAAATATTTTTTAAAAATAACAAAAGATACACATCTCTCTTCCTTATTATGAGATTAAAATTTCCATGAGTTAGTGTGGGGACTGCAGGTACAGGTAAAGGGGAGCATCACATAAATGAAAAACAAATCATGTTTTCTGTCCAGATTGATGTAGGTAGGTATCTAAGAGAAGGAAATCCATTACCATTAATAAATTCAATTATTTCCTTATTAAACCATAATTAAAACAAGCCATGATAATTCCTGAGAGTTATCATTCTGGGTAGTATCACCAGAGGGGTATGCCCTTGGCTTAGAATTTAACCTAGCTTTGAGAGAATTCATATGGGAAAACTTGATAGTGAGTTTGCTCCTGGAAATGAAAACAGATGACTTGTGAAGAAAAGGAAAAATTAGTGGGTTTCATAGTCAAAATTAATTCTGAGTCCTTTGTAAAAGTATTTTTAATTCTACTATATATTCAAAAGGAAAATGAATTATTTTCTCAGAAAGGTATTTCCTAGTTATTTTTTCTAAAAGAATATTTCCTAATTATTATCCTCTGTGTGTGTGTGTGTGTGTGTGTGTGTGTGTGTGTGTGTGTGTGTGTGGTGTGTGTGTCATAGGGCTTGAACTCAGGTCCTGGGCTTTGTCCCTGAGCATTTCTTGTTCATTGTTCAAAGCTAAGCATTCCACTGCTGAGTCACAGCTCCACATCTGGCTTTTTTGGCAGTTAATTGGAGATAAGAATCTCAGGAACTTCCCTGCTTAAGATAGCTTCAAACTATGATCCTTAGATCTCTGCTTCCTGGGCCACTAGTGCTTGTCCCTAAGATATTTTTATGGTACAGGTATTCTCTCCATGCAGGACTATCCAAAGCTGTTGCATAATCAAAAAAGTATTTTCTTCGGTCAATCAAAACTTACCAATCTCTTCGTTTGTACTCCTTGTTTATTACAGCATTACTCATAATAGCCAAGGTGTTAGATGAGTTCCCGTTCTCAATAAAAGATACATGGGTAAAGATAATGTGGTATATACACACAATGTAATATTACTCAGCCATAAAAGGAAAGGAATCTTGTCACTTCCAACCACAACTAATCCCAGAGGATGTTATAATAAGGGAGGGAGACAGAAAATCAATTATTGTATATATTATATGTTCATTGTATATTCTGTATACACATATATAGAATATGTTATATACATATACATTGTATATTCTCATTCATATGTGGAAGTTAAAAAGGTTGATCTCATAGAAGAAAAGAATAAAATTGTAAAAAGAAAAGAATAAAATTGTAAAAAGAAAAGAAAATTGAGTAAATGTCATAGAAGAAAAGAGTAAAAGGCTGGGAAGTGAGTTTAGCTAGTGAGAGGTTTGTTAACATGTCTATCATTACATCCAGATAGAAGAAGTAAGTCCTGTGTTCTATAGTATAATAGGTTAAATAAAAACAATAACTGTACATTTCAAAATGCGTAGAAAGGATTTTGAATGCTCTCAACATAGGGAAATGACAAATAGTTGAGCTGATATATCAATCACTCTGAATTGATCATTGCACATTGTTTTCATGTACAGAAATATTACACTGTACCTCATTAGTATGTACAATTATTACAATAAAAAATAAGCTAGGAGGCTACAATGCTTGATAAGAAATGTACTCATTATCTTGTCCATGTAATTGTAACCTCTCTATATGGTATTTTCACAATAAAAAAATAAAATAAAATAAAAAGCTAAAATCAATATAATTCTCTCTAAAAGTATATAAGCCCCCAACCTCCCCAGGGTGTAACATGCCACATTTTTACATTTTTTTTGCCAGTCCTAGGACTTGAATTCAGGGCCTGGGTACTAACCCTGAACTTCTTTTGATCAAGGCTAGCACTCTACCACTTGAGCCACAGCACCATTTTTTGCTGTTTCTGTGTATGTGGTACTGAGGAATCAAACCCAGGGTATCATACATGCTAGGCAAGCACTCTGCCACTAGGCCACATTCCCAGCCTTATATGCCACATTTTTCACCCTGCTGAGTCACAGATGCTACGCATAAGGTCAAAGAGACTTTAGTTTCCTATTATTATAAGCACTTTAAAAATTACAATCAATCATGCCTCTGTAGTCTGTTCTGCACTTATATCGCTTTGGAATGGCTCCACAATGTTCCTTTATTCTCAACAGAAGAGTACCTCCTATTACTGGCATCTGAAAATATCTAAATCTTTCATTTAAAAAGCAGTTGGGCAACAAAAGAATGGTTCAGAAGACTGTACTGTGAATTTTTTATTTGCTACATCACAAAGTAATCCAATATCCACCCAAAATGTTTGTGTTTAAGATTAAAATTAAATATTTTAAGGTAACTAATATCCAAATGCAACTTTAATTCATCTAGGCAGCAGATATTCTCTTTTTAAATTTTTTTTCTTTTTTTACCAGTCCTGGGCTTGAACTCTGGACTTGGGCACTGTCCCTCAGCTTTACAGCTCAAGGCTAGCACTCTACCACTTGAGCCACAGTGCCACTTCTGGCATTTTCTACTTATGTGGTGCTGAGGAATTGAACCCAGGGCCTCAGGCATGCAAGGCAAGCACTCTACCACTGAGCCACCTTCCCAGCCCCTCTGTTGTTTTCTTGTCTTGGGGCAATGCAGCTAAGAGACCCTTCAAACTGGGTGGGGACCTTCATATTGGGGTTTCCAGCTTCTTAGAAACATGAGAAACAAAGCTTCTTTTTGTATAAATACCTAGTCTGTGGTATTCTGTCCTAGCAACACAAACATACCAATGTCTTAAATCTGCAGCTCAATTTCTTCCTAGTTTTCTTTTTTCTTTTTTTTTGGTCGGTTCATGGGGCTTGAACTCTGGGCCTGGGCACTGTCCCTCAGCTCTTCAGCGCAAGGCTACTACTCTACCACTTGAGCCACTGGGCCACTTCTGGTTTTCTGGTCGTTAATTGGAGAGAAGAGTCTCATGGACGTTCTCTCCCAGGCTGGATTTGAACCGTATTCCTCAATCTCAGCCTCCTGAGTAGCTAGGATTACAGGCATAAGCCAATGGTGCCTGGCCAGTAGTCTTATTCTTTTTTTTGTTTTTTGTTTTTTTGGGTCCGGTTGTGGGCCTGAACTCTGGGTCTGGGCGCTGTCCCTCAGCTCTTCAGTTCAAGGCTAGCGCTCTACCACTTGAGCCACAGCACCACTTCTGGCTCTTTTTTTTGCTTATGTGGTGCTGAGGAACTGAACCCAGGGCCTCAGGCATGCAAGGCAAGTGCTCTACCACTGAGCCACCTTCCCAGCCCCAGATATTCTCTTTTCGCCGACACTCACCTCTCTCGAGGAACAGCAAACCAGTACTCTGGCTGCTTTCTTCGTTTACCATATTGCTGGGCCATGGTGGCAGTTGGGGTAGCAAAGGATTTCCTCATTGGTTTCCCAACTTTGATGCACAAAAACATGGGTGGGGTCTTGCTCTTTTCTTCTTTTGAGGGAAGTATATCTGAAGCATATGAACATTCTTCCTCAGTAACAACAGCATGAGTGACATTGGAAATTTCAACTCACAAAGAGTAAAAGCTAGCCTTTCCCAGGGATAGAAAGTTCAAAACTACGGAGCAACATCCTTTGGCTACATTACTAATAACTTTTTTAGACCTTCTTTAGCACAGTAGAAAAAAAAAGATTTGGTTATTTCCAATTGGTCTATATCTCATGTAACACACAAGATACTACATACTAGAAATAAGCAGAAAAATCAATGCAACAGCAATAAGGTGGAAATCAGACAATTCACAAGTACATATTAAAAGAACAGCAACCAGGACCCCCAAACACCATAATCAAATTTAGTTTAGAACTGAAAATTTTCAAAAGCAATTGATATTTCTTTTAACTTAGTAATACACAAAAAAAAAGCCTGTTAGGGTGGCTCATGCCTACAAGCCTAGTTGCTTGGGAAGCAAAGATGGGAAAAATCAGTTTAAGGTCAACTCAGGCAAAAAACCAACAGAACTACATGCCTCAACCAACAAACTAGACACAGTAGTAAACATTTGTAAACACAGCTACTTGGAGACACAGATGAAATCACAAAAACTAAAGTTCCTATCTAAAAAAATAAATAAAGCAATAAAAAAGGCTAGGTGTGGGGACTTGTAGTAGAGTATTTGCTAATAAGCATGAGCTCATACTCTAGTAGGTAAAAATAAACTAGGAAAAAAATTACTTGAAAGATTAAAAAAAAGTCAGGACTAAAGGTATGGCTCAAGTGGAAGAACTTCTATCTAACAAGCATAAGGTCCTGAGTTCAAACCCTAGGTCCACCAAAAGAAGAAGAGAGAGAAAAGGAGGAGGAGGAGGAGGAGGAGGAGAAATAACTTCTGAAATAGCTGTATTTTATAATTCAAGTTCTGAGTTTTATAACTCAATTCTGTATTTTATTATTCTGTATTTTATAATCACAATAAAAGTTCCAGAATAGATACATTCTATAAATTTGTATCCTATTGAGTGAGAAAACATTGTTCTCAAATAATTATACTACTTTTATTATTACATGTGCAAGTTCTAGAAGCGTGAATCTAAAAATATTAAAGGACATCTTACCTTCAATGGGAACCTGAATTCTCTTTAACAGCCACAACTGAATCTCAGATTTATTATCCATTTGGGCACCTTGGCAACTTTTATCCAGAGCAGATTCCAAAAGCGGATCTAGAGACTCTTTATCTTTGATCACATTGTCTTCTGTGTCCTTGTCCAATCTGAGTGGCAGGGGTTCTCTTTCTTTCAGGCAGGCCTTTTCTGTTTTTTTATTGCCCTCAGTTGGCGAATCTCCTGCCTGGAGAAGAGAACTGCTCAGGGTGATGTCTATTCCCACTGGTTCCACACTGTTGCCATCACTTAATTCTGCCTTTTGAACATTTTCGGGTAACTGAGACCCTTCTCTACTCTTGTTTAGGTAATATTCAATGAGCTTAACTTTATCTAGATCTTCATGTATGTTCAGTGGTTTTTCTACCTGGCTTTCTGGGGATCCAGACTGCTTGTCCACTTCTGGCATTATGTCTTGCTTCTCACAGGTTTCTATGTCTAAGGTCCCCTTCAATTCAGCATCACTCTCTGTTCCTGAAAAGTCCAGGGATGACTGTAACTGTGGTTCTACAGCCGAATTGATTACTTGTGCTGGTTCAGACTTCTTCTGCTTTTCTGGGTCAACTGCAAGGAGTTTCTTTGAAGTGCTTCTTTTGCCCATTCCACTCTCAGTTTGGGAAGAAAGCTCTTCCAAGTCTACAAAGTCATCATCTTCCCCCAAAAGGGAGTTTTCTTTGGGTGCAGAATCAAATGCGGTATGTGTGTCTGAAGGTGGCTTACTGAGCTGAGTCACTAGGGGAGATCCACTCCTGGTCTCCCTAGAGGGTTCCCGTTTCTTTAATTTCCCTGAGAGAGGGCTGCTTGAGGGCTTTGTGTGGGAGTGTTCTGTGGACTCCTCCAAAGAGCCTGCAGATCTGGAATCTGAAGCAATGGTTTTCTCTCCATTCTGCTGTCGTTTTTCCCTGTTGATGGATTTGAACTTACTGAATGGGTTGATATCTTTTTCTGAAGCTAGGTCTTCCCATTCTCCAGGCCTGTACAGAGGACAAAGATCCTGAGGTAGGTCACTGTTGGGGCAAAAACGGTGGGTGCACATGGAATGTTAAAATAAAATAAAAAACAAGATGGAGGAAAGGCAAAAGCAAAACAAAACAAAAATACACAACAACTTAAAGTTATGTTATAATGACTTAAGAATAAAAAATGATATCTAAAGGTTGAATTAAAGATGAAACATAAATCAATTAAAGGAAATGGCAAATGAACAAACCAGGTGAACTGCATATTCTACTAGAAGCACATGAGTGGAGATCTGGACATGATATATGAACATGCAGATGTTACCCAGAAGACTTTTCAATATGAGACAATAATGTTTCTGATTTTTATGAAGGAAAGGATAAAGGAGAGGAAATATATCAGTTCATTAGGTATTCAAAACTCTGCTTTTTTATAAATTATTGTATACGCCAACCAGATTAATTCTTAAAGACTTCATAACTACTTATTTGTTGTCTACAAATGACTTACTTCTAGCTATATTTTTTGTTTTCTGGCTTACAACTGGATGCTTGCAGTTAGGATAAAAAGCCCACTATTCCCAACAGAGATGGGAGAATTAGCTTTTAAGGAAATTTTTAGGGAAAAATCTTAAATCTTAAAAAGCTCTTACCTATAATAATGAGTTTAAATTTTTTAAACTTTAAAAAATTTTATAACCATACTACTTTACTTTGACAATTGATTTATCACTTTCTTACTAGGAGACAATCCATCATTTTTCCTTAGTAACACAGATGTGAATTATGTGTTGCAATAAACACACCTTTCCAAGCTCCAAATAAAATGGTCAAAATAAATTGTCAAGAACATACGTGTTTTAAACCATGATTGGAAGTATCAGGAGTAACCCTGCATTTTCATTTACCGTTGGTTGGTTCAGAGAGATATAAGATCACCTTTGAAATATAACAAATCAATTTCATAAACCATTTTATTTTCTATTCAGATCAGATTATTTTCAAGAACTATGTTATTATTCTGACTATAAAATAAATGATCAGGCAAAACAATGAAGCATCAGGCAGTTTCTCATGTCAGTTCCCTAAAGTTATTTTCATGTGCATAGAATATCTAAGATTTTTCCAATATTAAGTAAAAATCTATGCAATTGATAGACTCTCATACGGGCCTTAAAGTGCTTCTTTAAAATTATCACTCATTGTTGTTCAACAAATACTCACTGAGCCATATTCCAAAATATCATTGTGACTAAGTATTTCTCCAAAGGTGTTTCATATCAAAATGTTCTGCCTCACCGGGCCCCGGTGGCTCATACCTGTAATCCTAGCTACTCAGGAGGCTGAGATCTGAGGATCACAGTTCAAAGCCAGCACGGGCAGGAAAGTTGGTGAGACTCTTATCTCCAATAAACCAGTCAGAAAACTGGAAGTGGCGGTAGACTGCTCACCTTGAGCTGAAGAGCTGAGGGACAGTACCCAGGCCCAGAGTTCAAGCCCCATGACCGACAAAAAAAAAAAGAAAAAAGAAAATGTTCTGCCTGACCCTGCACATCCCAGAGATTGAAAAGATGCTTTGGCTCTAGAGTCAAATAACTTAATCCCATGGAGCAAAATCTCCATATTGGAATTAAAATGTAATTTGGTATATTCGAGGCTTTCAGAGTTCTGCTTCATAGCCTTCATTAATAAGCAAAGCTGTCTTCCACAAGCACCTGAGAGCCCCTTTCTCACTGCTTCCTCCATGATGGAGCCTGACCCTACAAAGAATGCATTCTTCACAGTTAGTTGTTATTAGCCTTATCGGTTAACTTGTCTACCTCTCCCTTTTTGTTCAGCTACCTAATCCACGTTGCCAGTTCCCTAACTGGGACTCATTTAACCAACTGCTTTTTCTGCATTGCAGCTGCCAGGCACTGCTAGGGCAAAGTACAGAGTAATGTCAGCTGGTGCAATGTTTACTAATGTTTTTTTACACTTAGCAAAGTACCTAATGATGATCAATACTCTCTTCAGTTGCTCTGTTCCTACTGATTGTGGCAGCTAGAGTCACAAAATATTCCATGCATAAAAAAATACAAAACCTAAAGGTGAGAACCGGGATTTTATGCACACTATCTCTCAAAATTTCTATGCGCTGTAATTCATTTCTCCCATAACTTTCTTTCCCGTTCAGATTTTTTTAAATCATTGATGCTATCATTTCTACTGCTCATTGTTTTTTTTTTTATTTTTAACTTTACTACACAAAATTTCTGCCTTGAAATCCATATCCCCAAGAATCCCTTGGCTCCTACAAATGTCCTCAGTTTTAAATCTAACTTAATTCTCTCAACAGCTCCTTGTTTCTCATTAAAAACAAAAGAAAAGGAATAGCTCTTACGATGGCAAGGCATCTTTGATCTTCATGTGGGAGATGTCATTGTAGAGGGCAATGGAAACAACCTCTTCCATGGGGCAGATGAGGCCATACTCCTCACACCCATTTTCAATAACCAGGGGATCAGACTTGTGAGGATCAAACATGATGTTGTTAGGAGTGACAATCATGACACCTCCAACCACACCCTGCAGAAGAAACAGATTGGACAGAATTACTCCAGGCATAAAAACTTTCTGCTACGACCACAAAGGCATTAATTAATTCATATTGCTACTTCCATGGCTTTGTGAATCATGGTATCCTATGTGATAATCACTTTCTATGAAAGCGGAACAAGCTGAAAGAATGCAGTGCTAGGTGCTGGGTTCTGGATGGTAAACAGAGTAAACCCACTTGTCTTATTTCTGGGCTGGCCTAGAATCTCAATTCTCTCTCAATCTAAGCCTCCAACATAGCCTTCTATCTAGTAATGTATAACCTTGTTTAGTTTTCCATGAATTTCATCGGGGGAAACAAATAATATTGCCATATACCTTTCCATCAGTGAAGTATCGACAATTCATTTTTAGAAATTTAACCACTCCTGGCTCATCTTCTTCAGAAGTAGATGATAATACTCTTTCAATGGGTTTTAAGGCCTTTCTTGCTAAGTCAGCATCCTTTTGAAAGCAAAAAAAAAAATTCCAGAACTAAATAAAAGCACATTTTAAAAACAAATTTGGATGTATAAAACAAGCCACACAAGTTCCCCTGTATGTACACTATTGCTATTTAACTTAAACATTAAAAAGGCATATCTTCTTTTTCCTTTGAAACTAGCACAAATGTAGTAATAGGCATCTAAATAAAATAGTTTCTTTTAAGAAAAGCATTTATGTGTGAACCCACGAAACTAGTTCACTAAATGCCTTCAAAAATAACCTAAATGAAAGAATCATGTTAGGCCCCTGATTCAGATTCTCAATAAAAAGAAGTACAAATGATCTATCCACATGAGTGGAAATTAGCTTCATATTTTTGTATAAAGCATGCATTTTTACCTTTGAGAAACTTACCTACAAACAGGCAAGTTTTAGAGAGGGTACATTTTTTTAAACTAATGATAACTTGCCTAACTAGCCCCTTCAAGGCAGAATTTCAGGTGTGTAATCTTGTACAGGAAAACACTGCATTCTTCAATTTGCAATCAATCTCTCAGTGAAAATGAACTTTAGTGAATGAAGTGAATAACATACATACAGGCAGCTTATCGTATTCTGCATCTGATGATGAAGGAGAGACAGTAGCACCGGGACTGGATGATGATAGCCTTAAGGTACTGGAAGGAAAGTTGGCATCTGGCACAAAAAGAACCTGGGAATGGGAAAGAGGGACTGAGCAGACAAGTAGACAAGCCCCTACCTTGTTTTCAGAGAGGTCACCCTGCGCACACCACCATGCTTGCTGCATGATGAAGACCTAGTTGGCCTTCATGGAATTCATATACAGCATGAAGCCCCTCATTTGTAAACAATATCAACAATAGTGCACAGGGTACTGAACATACCTCTAAATAGTGAAGGAGATCACAAAAGAGGGAATAGGAGAGTGAATATTATTGGCAAGCTATGTGAAGCAATAAGGTCCAAGTGAAGCTTTAAATCAATAAGAACTAGATAGGCAGGAGAGAAGAGCCTTTCAGGAATGAGGATGAATACAAGGTTGAAGGTCTGTAGCCTGCAATCCTTGAGGCCACGAATGTTTCTGATTCACAATTTTTGAGTTTGGAATATTTACACAGACTTTACCCACTGAGCACTCCTAATATGGAAGTGCTTCAAATGCATCAAACTATTTCAGATGTTACGGCATTTCAGATTTCATATTTTTTGACTTGTAGATTATGCTGCAGATGATAAGCCCGCGACAGATGGGAATAAAGGAGCAAGATGCAGGCACGGTTCTAAATGTAAGAACTGTGTCAGGTAAAAAGGGAACAAATCTAGGTTTGCTACTTCTAGCAGGCCTTCAGCCTCAAATTAGTAAGGTATTTGGATGATGAACTAGACAAAGTAATAACTATAATAATCCTTTCTCTTCCACTTGTGTCTGGTTTATATAAAACTACTCCTGCAAGTTGTATAAAGTCTCCTTTTGAAAAATATACTAGTTTCCAAAATACTATTAGGATATTGCCTTACAATGTTCTTTTAATTAGACTAATATACTTTGGCATACATCAAATATTATCTTAAAATGATGTTTAATATTATAAAAGTGAATTCAGAGTTTTTCATGAAACAATTGATCTCAAACCAATACTGCTTTTTTTAGTATCTCCCCAGTTTCCAGTTAAATCTCTAGTTTAACTTTAGTTATTTAAACCCCATTCAAGCAGATTATCAAGCAATCTCTAGAAAGAATCTCAAATTTTCTGTGACCAGAGCAAACTAATCCATAGCTTTGATTTATAAAATCTATTGAGATGCAAGATACTTACCCACCCAAGTACCAAAATGAAGTATTTAAAAGTCCTTGAAAACAAAAAGTTATCTACAGGTTTAAAGTTTTAAAGCCCTTCAACCTATTTACTCTTTTCAATTCCTTGTTTTTGCCAGAAATAACAGGAAAAAATCCAGTATATTTGGGTCTAGAACAATTATTAGCAGTATATAAGCTCCATTAGTTCTTTTAGTACAGAGACTAAAAAGGATTCATGAGAACTTGTTGGCCAACTTCTCATATTAGGAAACTGAGATCCAAAAAGACAAGTGAGCTTCCATTTCTAGTGGAGATTTCTTTGTTTTGTTTTTTCAATAACCAGCATGGTAAACATTTCAAAATAGTCCTTTTCATGTGTTAGCAACTGGCCTTGTTGGTTCAGTATGAATCAACTATTTTGTTTATTGCCATACTATAATAATCACCCCCCAAAGTATTTTACTAATATAATCTCTAGCTGGATTAAATAAATACTTGCTCAGACTCGCTGCTGTGGGTCCACCATACCAAATTATAAATAGGCCTAACAATGAAGACATTAACACCTATTTCATGGAAATAAAATGTATACATTTTTGAAAGGTTTTACTTAAGATTTTTCTCTCTAACTATCAAGTAATGAAGTATACTAATTTCTCCTTTTCATGAGACCTTAAGTATGATAAACACTAAGTGGCCAATTTGTGGCACTGCTATCTTCACATGCTATTCTTAAAAGAAATGCACAAGACAGTATCATCAATGGAACCTAAATATGACCAAGGCAGCCATGCACTTCTACGGATGAGACTGGATATTTGTCTTCAGTTAAGTGATTTGAATGACTAAGACATTTAAATTTACGGACTGGATAAAATTTTAGAATAAAAATATTAAAGTGCCTTATTATGTAAAAGCTACTCAAACGTTTTACTCAAAGTATTAATTGTATTGTTTGTCAATTTCATTCCACTGAACAAATCTGGTACTAAAAACTTACAATAAAACTGGGGTAGTTAGTTTTTGATTGAGACAAGGATGGCATTTTCTTTTCCTAATTTAAAATACAATGAATGACTGTAAGTCACTTCAGAGGAGTAGGCTAAACTGTAACTTACAATTCCAAACTGAGTTTTGTAAGAATATCTGTGTCGTAAATAAAAAGAAGTATGACATTACTTCAGAATTGTTCTTACTGCTATAGGAAATACCTTCAATTAAGTTAATAGTAGTGATAATGAACTGTGTTAATCATTTGTGAAGTATTAATCTCTCAACAGTTTACAACTACTAAGAGGATTTTGCAATTCTTGGCTCTAAGGGAAATAAGAGATGGAATCAACATACATTCTCACTGATTCTAAAACTATAATGCTAATAGTAAGGCATTAGCAGGCATTTTATATGACAACAAAAGATAAATGCAAAATGTCTAAGGTAATATTAACCAGGAAAGTAGTTACCTGGCCTGGAACAATAGTATGTGTGAAAAGTTTATTCAATTCCACTAATTTGTTTGGAGTGATGTTAAACTTCAGTGCTATGGAGTTTAGTGTGTCCTGACTTCCAGCCTAGAACAATCAAACAAACAAGATTTAGTACATAAAGCAGAAAAATATCCTCTTTTCAGGAAATATTAATCTATCACAATACAAGTGAATGAATAGTTCCATCCACATCACATGTACTATGCAAAAGAGGGAATAAGCTTTTAGTTCTTAATAAAACCATATAAAAGAAGTCTTAAATACAATTCATTTCTGGGCTCCCTCATCTTCAAATTTTACTGTCTGTTAGTAGATGTCTAATTTTCCCTTTGGAACAATTCTAAATAGAAACAGATATAACACCCTTTCCACCCACAGGGAAACAGAGCTACAATTTTTCTCTCCAATTTTTCTCTCCATTTTCCTTCACTTCATTATACAATCAATACTGCCCAATGGCTTGTTCTTCAGTGTTCCCTGTGCTCAGAAGTGCAAGACACAGATACTACTTAAGTCATTAACAAGTAAATACAGGAGAGGGCAAGTCCTTCTGAAAGAAATTCATATTTGCTATCCAACATTGTTCTCTGTATCTAGGTCCTGGTGGCTCATGTCTGTAATCCTTGCTACTCAGAAGACTGAAGATCTGAAGACTGAGGTGAAACGGTGGGACTCTTATCTTCAATTAACCAGCAAAAAGCTGTAACTGGAGGTCTGACTAAGTGATAGAGCATTAGCTTTGAGTATAAAAGCCAAGAGAGAGAAAGAAAGAGAGGCTCTGACTTCAAGCCCCAGTACCATAATTTAAAAAATTATGTTCTCTGTCATCAAAATATTAAGTGTCTATGGCCACATTATATTCCATGTGTATACTTCCACTTCCTTCTATACTTGAAGAGAATCAGGAAGAGAGGTAAGTAAGAAGAAACTTCACAGTAAAAAGGCTCAACCCAGGGTTGGGAATATGGCTTTGTGGTAGAGTGTTTGCTTAACATGCATGAAGCCCTGGGTTTTAGTCCTCAGTACTACCTAAACAGAAAATGCCAGAAGTAGCTCAAGTGGTAGAGAGCTAGCCTTGAGCAAAAGAAGCTCAGGGACAGTGCCCAGGCCCTGAGTTCAAGCCCCAGGACTGGGGGGAAACACAGACACAAAAAAACAAAAACCTAAACAACAACAGAAGGCTCAAGTCACATCCATCTTCAGGATGATCTAGAGTCTCACAGGATGGAATGTAGGATAGAAGTCACTGGGAAGAGTAGCACGAGGAGCTCCCATCTCTGGCCCTACGTTGAAACTATTGGCTGACCCTGTATGCAGAACTGGCTCCAGCATCTAGGCCTTGACTATGTAGAGATTTGAGGAGATAGATGAAGGAGAATGTAGACTGATTGAAGGTAGAGATATTAGAATAGAATTATAAACCCACTATCCTCAGACTCAAAATGACAACAGCACTTCATTTCTTCTTAGAAGTTAAAGGGACTATTCATCAACATTATTTCATAGAGAATTAAACAATAAAACTATGATCTATCACTCAGTAGTCACTTTATGCAAAGTCTAGGATAAATAAGATATCCTGGATTCCAGGAGCCCTTGTTATAATGAGAAAGGTAAGTACAGAACACACAGTATGTGGTTCTTGTAATGGATGTATATATACAGCACTCGTATTTATTTAAAAATCTGGAGCTCTATACCCAAGAAGATGTCAGAGGTATAGGAAGAAAGTAGTCACTTTCTTTTTTTTTTTTTTTTGTTGGTCGTGGAGCTTGAACTCTGGGCTTGGGCACTGTCCCTGCGCTCTTCAGCTCAAGGCCAGCGCTCTACCACTTGAGCCACAGCGCCACTTCAGTTTTCTAGTGGTTTACTGGAGATAAGAGTCTCATAGACTTTCCTGCCTGGGCTGACTTTGAACCACAATCCTCAGATCTCAGCCTCCTGAGTAGCTAGGATTACAGGTGTGAGCCAACAGTGCCCAGATCAGTAGTTACTTTCATATAAAGTCATAGTCATCAGTTGATTTGGAAGCCCTAGCAGAGGAGCAGAGTTACTAGGACACCCTTGAAAGAAAATGTCTTCTCTATGAAGAAAGATCATCTTCTTCAACCCAGCTTCAGATAAGGGAAGTGGACACCTGTCTAGCCAGCCAGAACAATCCACACACTACACATTATTAGTGATCAGTGTGGTGTGTTTGTGTGCCAGATCATCCTCCTATCCATCCTTTGAAGTTGTTGGTTAATGAAAGTTTTCCCAGAGAGAAGACATAAAGGGAAAAGAAATGGCTTAGAACAGGTCTTAAAAGTCTTCATTATTTGATGGGTACACAAGAACAATAGAGCTACCAGTCAAAGTTAAGTCAAGGAGAAGCATTCTGCTTACATGATATAGTATTAACAACATTCATAAAATCTTGTTTATACTTACAGTATATTCCATGGTACCATGGGGCTTCTGAACCACCATCTTCTTCTCTTTTTTGTCATGTGTTTTGTTTTGATTGTCATCTGAAGAATAAATTTTATGTAAATGAACAATTTCATTTTCAGCAAATGAAGATAAAGTCTAATATCAAATGAACAAAATAGTATTAATAGAAAAATGGACTAATGACAAAAACAGAGTAATAACTAAAGCATGACTACCAGAATAAATTATTAATGTTAACTGTAATTCAATAGTATAAACAATGAGTTGATACCATGTCCTTATTAAAATAATAGTTTAAATGTTAACATGCATTAATGAAGTTACAGAAAATATGAATAATCACTATATAAATGATGCATAATTTAAATTTGTTTAGCTCAACCTGTTAGAAAAAATATAACTCGACATATTAATCTAGATATCAAAAACCATATGAATGGGTTGGAGATGTGGCTCAAGTGATAGAACACCTGCCCTGAGTTTAAACTCCAGAATGGGGAGAGATTAGGAGAGGTGAAAGAAAACCATGGAGATATGCTAGAATGGATAAAAAATTAAGTAACAAGAAGACTATCAAATTGAATTAAAAGTAAAACAAAGGTGCTCCAACTTGAATATGAACAGAAAATTGCAAATTAAAATCACCTAGTAATCTGACAAAATCAGAAAGCTGGGTATTTTAATGCTGATAGTGTGAAATGCTACTAGGAATGCAAAATGATTCAGTCATTCAAGAAGAGAAAATCTATACAGCCTGTGTATCTTTGATCAGTTTAACTCACAGTTATACATCCTCATGAGGATGGTATTCATTTTACACTTAAGTCATTGTCTTGTACAATGTCATCACCATATCCTCTACACCATGAGGGAGAGATAGACTATAAGTAAAATATGGTAGCTTTGCTTTGGGATTCCAGGAAACAATTAGAAATAACAAGCTTGTGAAACACAACATCAGTGTAAATCGTGATAAACAGAATGAGATGTGCAAAACAATATTATTTCTGTCTAGCTAAAATTGACATGAATAAGACAAACCTTTTTAAGGACACAAAAATAAAAGCCTATCACTTTCAGAGCAAAACTATGGAATGGGAGGGAAATGGACCTGTGTAGGGGTGAGAATAAAAGGAAGCTAATGAATAAGAAACTAGGAGCTCAGCTTAAACCAGTGAAGACATACCACGATCTGACAAGGGGCACAAAGAGAGGGAAAGGGGGTGGGGGGGGAATTGAGACATAGAGAGACACAGAAAGAGAGGAAATGAAAGATAAGAAGAAACATGAAAGTAGTTCATTTCAGAAAGGATTCATCTGGCTTTTAAATATTGCCTTTACATTACTTAAAAATCAAGAAGAAATGATGAAGAAGCTGCAGGAAGAGTACATTCTAGTCATCTGTTCAGATCAGATACTTTTACACAACCAAAGAAACCCTGAAAGTTCATTGAGAGTGTCTCTACCTATTGGGAGCCACATCTAAATTAGGTTAGGAATTGGCCTAATGATAAGTTTTAGATCTCCAGATAAGAGTCTACACAATCCATGTTCAAAAACTCCAACTGGAACATTGTATAGATCTTATAATAGATACAGAAACTGTACAGCCTTGTTCTTGACAGGTAAACAATAAAATGTGAACAGCACTCTTCCTTTCAAGGATCATGATAACGCAGCATTTGTTTTCACTGTTTACATGGAAGATGGGATACCCCAGGCTGACATTCCCAGACACTTTCTTCCAAAAGTTCTTGTTGGCTTTAATTAAAGGCTGTTCATTTCTTTTGGTATCTCATGGTACTTTCTATGTGTATAGTTGGCCATCTTAAGTTCTATGCTCAGAAAAGCCTTTTTATATAGGTGATTCCTATTGTCAGATACCAAGCCATGTTTCTTTATTCTTATCTGTGGCAGCTGTTGGCCCACACTTTTCCATAAACTATGTAGTTATCTCTGGTGCCAATGGGAAGTGCTACTATAAGCTACTAATTTGTAAGTGTTTAATTATATCCAGGTACCAAAAAAAAACCCAGCAAATACAAAACATGTTGTTTCATTTTTCAGGATGATGTTGATAGCAACAGTTCTTCTTAACCGAGCTAAGTACAAAATTAAATTAATTAATTTCCAATGGCACAGATGAATAGGCTAGAAAAATAGAAAACATGGATGTAAATATTGCTTAAAAGCCTTCTCTCTATGGTCTAAGATTTTTACATTGTTGAAGTAAAGACCAAGATGTCCCCATCTTTTATGCTCTTGGGCTGTAACATGAGCCCCAGGATATAAGGTTGAATAAACTTCCCAAAACAGATCAATGAGCCTGACATACTTGATTGTGGGCAATAATTTTCACTGAGATAACACCCCATTGGGCAAATCATCTGCACCTGTCAAACCCACAAACGAGCACTGTGTTTTGCAGTTGGCTAAACAGAGAAAACAGAAAGCAATGGCCAGATTCTGAGGATCAAACTTAATTACCTCAGTATCACTACAACAAAGTAAACTGTCATACTGCTTCCTAAATCTTTATTGCAATGAGCTGTAAAGATGGACAGCTATGTAATTCCATGGCTGAAATCCTTTATGTCTTTTCCAAGATAGGTTCTATAGCACATAAAAAAGCCCTGGTCAGATAATGTGATGTCAGGAAAATGAACCCTTAGATATGTATTTTAATGTTTTTTCTTTCATGCATGTGTTTCTAACGCATTTATAAGATTAT
>NW_012267313.1:832409-834724 GCF_000151885.1 Dipodomys ordii | reverse complement strand
GGGGGGGAGGGGGGAAGGAGAAGGATTGGGATGGGGGGAGGGGGGAGGCAGGGAAGGGATGGGAAGGTTAACAAAGGAGGAGGCTGCAGTGCTTGGTAAGAAATGTACGCATTATCCTGCCCATGCAATTGTAACCCCTCTGTACAGTATGTTCACAAATAAAATAAAATTTAAAAAAAAAAGCCCTGGAGAGTTGTATGGCCCTGAAAGAATTAGAGGCCTGAGCAGTCTCAAGAAGACTGCTTGGCTGCATTTCAAGATGGTGCTCCAAATCCAATCAGGTTGAGGACCTACTACTGACACTAAAGATACAACTGTCTCCAAAGACATGGAGGTCATCACTTCCAGCCTCTGGCCTCTCACAGCCCTTTATACTTCCTCATCTTCCCACTGCTTTCCAGAACTTAAAAGTAAATGATGCAGAAGACTCGAAGCCAGAGGGGAAAGCTGGCTACTTAAGTGTTGCTCAAAAACTACTCAGAACAAAGCAACTGAGCCTCTCACCTGCCTCATGTATGAAATGAAATCCTGAGAGTTAGTAATTTCCCAAGTCCAATAAGGCACTACTTGAACAAATAAATTGCTCCTAGAGCAATGAAATACTGTCCTTTAGACTAGCCCATCTTGTTTTGCTAAGTCCTGAAGTGGGAAATGGAATTGAGAATAGAAACGAAGTGTCTGTAATGACCTCATGTCAGATGGACCTTGGTACTCTGCCCACAAGTTCTACTACTTCCCTTTCCACCCAGAAACCAGCCAAGATCACCCAGAACTCAAAGTTCTTGGCTCTTGAAACTGACCAGGTGACATATACACGTTTATTGAAGAAAGGTTTTTCTCTCCCAGGCACTAGGCTAAAAATAGATGATATATAAGCAGTATGGTTTCTGGCTGTAAAGAAATCCTTTGTAATGGTAAGCTTGAATCTTGGATAAGGATACAACTTCCAAGAATAAGTTGTGAGAGGATATCTGAGGTTTGAGAATAAAAACTAAGAAGGTTGAGCAAGTGAGACCTCGCCTCAAAAAAAGTTAAGTCAGAGCTCATCTCAAAATAACAAGGTACTAGTAGCTCACACTTGTAATCCTAACTACTCAGGAGGCTGAGATAAGAGGATCACGGTTCAAAGCCAGCCCAGACAGGAAAGTCTGTGAGACTCTTATCTACAATAAATAACCAGAAAAGCCAGACCTGAAGCTGTGGCTCAAGTGGTAGAGTGCTTTGAAACAAAGTGCTCTGAAAACAAAGCTCAGGGATAGCTCCCAGGTCTGAAGAGAGAAGGAGGGGAAGAGAAGGGACAGGAGAGGGAGGGAAGGAGGAAAGGGGAGGTACTGAGAGGGGAGGGGGGAGAAAGAAAGACAGAGAGAGAGAGAGAGAGAAACTAGGGATATATCTCAAGTGGTAAAGCATTGTATAGCACTTACCCTGGATTCAATTACCAGTACTGCAAAAATAAAGTCTTAAGTACTAAAAGGAAAGTAATGAAGTTTTGATTATTAGTAGATAAAACTGTCTACCTAACACTACCACACGTAGTTAAAAAATCATAAAATTGTTCAGTAAACTGATGGAAGCTTAGATGAAAGCAGACATAAAATTCTCTCACATAGGAAATCTTACAGGCCTTCCTTTGATTATCATGCAAACTTGGGTAAGTGACTTAGCCTTTCACTATATTTGATGTCGGTATAATTTGTGGAGGAGATGGGGAAAAACAAGTCGTTTAAGGATACAGGTGGACCCGATGCAACTATGAGAAGTACAAGTTGTCATGTCAAAAACGAACTTTACAACTTTGGTGTGGGGGGGGGGAATAGGGTGGGGGGACAGGGGGAGGCTGGGAAGGGATGTAAAGGGTAAATAAAGGAGGAGGCTGCAATGCTTGATAAGAAATGTACGCATTATCCTGTCCATGTAATGATAAGAAATGTACGCATTATCCTGTCCATGTAATTGTAACCACTCTGTACAGTATGTTCACAAAAAAGAATAATAAAAATTTAAAAAAAGAAATTGGGGAGGGGGGACCAAGATGGCGACGGGGCAGTAGGGAAACGCCACAGCTCTCTCCAACCAAAAAGAGAGTTCGAGTTCCAACGCTTAATCTCCCCAAGAGACCGACAACAACAAAAAGACGAACACTCAGAGAAAAACCAGAGGTGAGAAATAACAAAAAAAGAAAGAGAAGAAAAGAATTTCAGAACAGAGAAGAGCGAAGACCCCTCCCCCAACCTTCACTGGCCGCGCGGCAGAGCGCCAAGCCGCCGGCCAGCCGGCGGGGCGGGGGCTGCCGGAGCCCCAGAGACACAGGGGGC
>NW_012267313.1:816609-830089 GCF_000151885.1 Dipodomys ordii | reverse complement strand
AAAAAAAAAAAAAAAAAAGAAATTGGGTGAACATCTGAAGAAAAATTTATATCACTCTGGAATTCATACAGACAGGTTGGGTGCTGCGGCATGTACCTGCAGTCCTAACTACTCAGGAGGTTGAGGCAAGAGGATCACTTGAGGTCAGAAGTCACTCTGGGAACAAATGAGACTGTTGCTTTTAGAGTAAAAAAAAGTATAATAAAATCTAAAGCCATACGTTTCTCTGAACAAAATATAGGATTATTTACATAGTGAGGTAACATTTTCTCCAGGTGACATAAATTTCTCAAAATATTGCCCAGACTGTAAGACACACATATAAAATTAAAATGTTTAATGTTAGTTAGCATCTGAAGAGCCACTTCTAGAAAACCTAGAACGAAAATGAAAAACAAAGGCAGGTCAAGGAAGAATGAACTCATATTTTATCATCCGACACAAATGGGGGTGCTATGTAGTACACATTGCTTCTGTTCTTTCAAGCATGTCACTAACAATGCATTTTCATGCTATTTGATATTACTTAATATTATTACTATTTGACCAAAAAAATTAGTCATTCTAAACTAAATTATACAATTCAAGCACTTCAAGAGCAGGAAGTTGTTTGTCTTATGGAAAATTTTACAGGGAGCAGATCCTCCCGTACCTCTGGGATCAATGACCTAAACCAGAGGCCTGTTAGTTTATTCTGAGAGTAACTGTTGTTTTGTTAACATTTGATGTGTTAGCCATAAGACCTGCAAGTGTTTTGAACATGATTACACATATGACCAGGTCTAGTAGTAATCGGAGAAGCTAATACCCTTAAGTAGTTAAACTTCAACTTATCATCATTCAAATTATAGCTCAAGTGTAAAGGAAACTCTCTTTATAGTTACTCCTTCTACATTAAGAAACAACAATATTCGTGGAGAAATGTGAGAGAATGCTTAAAGTTTTACTTAAAGTTTGCTATTGTCCTTTCAGAAAGGGGAATGTTGCCCAAGGCTTCATTTAAGCATTGGTGCCAAAGAGGGCTGGGCTGGGCATGAATCCCTGCTCCAAACTGACCAGTAGTAGATTTGTCAAATTACTCAGCTTCTCCGTTTTTGTAAAATAGGCTGATACTTCCTGTCATAAATCGTGAGTCAAGAGGAAGTAAAGCATCATGCCCAAGGAGACACTCATCTAACAGATGTGCCTTCTCTTCCTCATACCTGATGTTGCTTCTCCTCCCTTTCCAACCTCTTCAAAGTACTTTTCAAAATCTCCTTTTCTCCTGATAAGTGGATCGAGGACTTTATTGGGTACATGTAAACTTTAGAAGAAAATATAAGAAATAAAAAGGGAACTCTACATGAACCAAAATTGTATAGAGCTACTTGGGCTTGATCCATTTGGGCTGCTGGCTGGTCGTGTATAAACAATGGATATTTATCGCCCAGAGTTCCAGAGAGAAGAAGATGCAAGATCAAGCTGCTAGAAAATTAGTCTGCTAAGACTCCTGGTGGTGCACACAGGCTGTATCCTCACATGGTAGAAGGAAATGGTGTCTCATTTATAAGGGCACTAATCCAACCATAAGGGCCTACTGACATCCCAAAAGCCAGATTTCCTACCACCACCTTGAAGATGAGCACTTCAACATATTAACTGGAATGAGGACCACAAATCAGTCATTTGAAAAAACACGAATATGATGAAAACAACAAATTACCCATGTTACCTCTGTTCAGAAAGATCCAATAACTTGACAATGTTTACATTATAAACATACTTCCAGCTTTGGTCCTCTATGCTATTTTTAATTTGTATATGAGAGAATTTTTAAATAACCATGGAATCATAATATATAGCTACTATCATTCTACTTTTCCAATGTAATAAT
Source organism: Dipodomys ordii (assembly GCF_000151885.1). NCBI lineage: Eukaryota > Metazoa > Chordata > Mammalia > Rodentia > Heteromyidae > Dipodomys > Dipodomys ordii. The sequence continues at coordinate 828,216 of NW_012267313.1, read as the reverse complement.
ATCTTGTGAAAACTTGCCATGTCATGAGCTGCTCTTCAAGATCATATTACAATAGGATATTGTGATTTCTTTATCTGTCATGTACATTATTTTTAGTTTCCTGTTATTTTAAACAATGTAATGTTTGTAAGTAAATCTTTTAGCATGCTTGTGACTGTTGCTGAGAGTGAACTTCTACAGAAAGAATTGAGAGCTCATGCCTGTAATCTTCGGTACTACAAAAGCTGGGATCTGAGAACCTTGGCTCAAAACCAGCCTAGGCAGAAAAGTCCATGAGACTTCTACCTCCAATTAACCAGCAAAAAGCTGAAAGAGAGCCAGGCGCGGGTAGCTCAAGCCTGTAATCTTAGCTACTTAGGAGGCTGAGATCTGCAGATCATAGTTCAAAGCCAGCCCAGGCAGGAAAGTGCGTGAGACTCTTATCTCCAATAAACCACTAGAAAAACAGAAATGGTGCTGTGGCTCAAGCAGTAGAGCACTCGCCTTGAGCTGAAGAGCTGAGGAAATGTGCCCAAGCCTAGAGTTCAAGCCCCATGACTGACCAAAAAAAAAAAAAAAAAAAAGCTGAAAGGGCAGGTACAGCTCAGTTGGTAGAGTATCAGCAAAAAGCCAGAGCTGGAGGCCTTGATTCAAGCTCCAGTATCAGAACAACAACAAAAATTGTTAGGAAGGAAGGAAGGCAGGAAGGAAAGAAGGAAGGGAGGGAAGGAGGGAGGAGCAGTAAAAGCTGTTTAGCCAAAGGTTATCTAAAAAAAGCAAGTTCTTGATTAAAAACAGCCAACTGCACTCTAAAAAGCTTTAGCCACATTACACTCCACCATGAATGTATTTGCTGTGGTTTGAATATCTATGGGTCCCCAAATTCACATGCTGAAATTCTCTCTCCCAACACTATGGTATTAAGAGATGGAAATTTGGGGAGGTATCCAGATACAGCCCTCAAGAATAAGCTTAATGCTTTTTTTTTTATTGTGAAAACACCATACAGAGGGGTTATAATTACATGGACAAGATAATGAGTACATTTCTTATCAAGCATTGTTGTCTCCTCCTTTGTTTCCCCTTCCCATCCCTTCCCACCTTCCCCCCAAAGTTGTAAAGTTCGTTTTTCGACATAACAACTTATACAACTTATTGTTGCAATGGGTCTACCTGTATCCCTATTTAAACAATTTGTTTTTTCCCTTCCCCTCCACAAATTATACCAACATCAAATACAGTGAGAGCAGGTGTTATACCATGGGGGAGGAACATACAGAGCAACAAAGAAATAATCTTATAAATATGTTAGAAACAATCGCAAGAAAGAAAAAACATTTGAGTCCTTATCTTGGGGTTCATTTCACCTAACATCAACTTATCTGACCTTTTCTGTTTGTCTCAGACATATACTAGTTATTGCAAATAAGGGAAACCATGGGACCTATGTTTCTTTGGGCCTGGCTTACTTCACTTAATGTAATTTTTTCCAAGTCTTTCCATTTCCTAACAAATGGGGCAATGTCATTCTTTCTGATGGAGGCATAGAACTCCATTGTGTATATATACCACTTTTTCTTGATCCATTCATCGACTGAGGGGCATCTAGGTTGGTTCTATATCTTAGCTATGGTAAATAATGCTGCAATGAACATAGTTGTGCTGGTAGCTTTAGTATGGTCTTGTTTGTGAATATTTGGGTAAATGCCCAAAAGTGGGGTTGCTGGGTCATAGGGGAGTTCTATGTAGAGTCTTTTGAGGAACCTCCAGACTGCTTTGCAAAGTGGTTGAACAAGTTTACACTCCCAAAAGAGCACCAAGGCTGGGACATGGACCAAATGGCAGAGCAAACACAAGGCCCTGAGTTCAAACCCCAATACCACCTCCCCTCCCATACACACACAAAAGAGAGCCTCAAAAGAGACTTTTGCTCACCTCTTCCTATATGAGGTTACAGTGACCAGACTGGTCTCTGAGGAAGTAGGTCACAACAAGATCTGAATTAACCAAGACTTTGGTCTGGGACTTTTCAGCTACCAAAACTGTGAAAAATTTGTGTTGCTTATTAAGCTACTGTATGGTAGTCTTCTATAGCAGCTCAAGTTGATTGAGACACAATTGGGGTAGCTTACCCTTGTACCATTATCCAGCTCATTTCTACTTTGGGTTTTTTAAGTTTCAATTATCACTGACCATAAGCTCTTGTCTAAAAGATTTAGGGACTTCTCTTGCAGTGAGATTTTTTTTCCATAATACGTACAAGTGATTTAAAAAAGCATGATGCAAGAACCACATATATCATGCACACCATTGTGCTTAAAATGGGACTAATCTCTGAGCTTATGATCACAAGTAAAATTGGGTTAAGACAGAGCCACTTGGCTCAGTGACTGCATTATTTACTTCAATAATAACAACAGGTTATGACATATGGGGGTTAAAGGCAATACTAGGACTGTGAGGGAACAGGGAAGTTTTCCTTGAGCCAAAGCTGATATAGTCACAGACTGGTCTACTCAGAGGTGTTTGCTTTCAGGGCTACTTCCTTGTAGACATTCATACTCCCTACCCATTAGAATTTCTAAGGAAATATAACTCCAGATTCGAAATCCCCTTTCCCCTAATGATTTTTCTATACAACAAGCATTTACCACATTGCTGATATTTTAGACTTTCTTAAGCGAGACAGTTATTGCCCACAAGGTTGTTGGAAATGTCAATGATAGTAATGGTAAAACATGGGAGAGAAAACATGCAACTGGAGCCCCAAGAATGGCCCCTGGTATCAAATCCTGGCTAGTGATAGCTTAAGAGGCTCCCAAGTCCTGAGAATTTCTCCTTCCTCTGTGAAGCTATCTACTTGCCAACTTCTTAGAATATAGAAACAAGAAAATTGGGTTTTTCAGATTATAAAGTATTTATGATTGCTGTGGAGCAGGACAGTGTTCAACATGAGAGGATAGAAGGTGAAAAATCTGAGCTCCTCCTATTCATGATTCTCATTGCTGGTTTTCTTTCTCTTCCTATTTCTCAGTATTTGTTAGTCTGAGAAGTGTAAAACTACTTAATTACTATATCATGGGTTTTATGGATCAAATGCATTTTACAGTTATGCTTATAATCAAATTCTAGAGAGTTATATATTGTTAACGTGTCTCTACCAACTATTCTTCCTTCAGGTATAGATTTTGGCATGCCTCAGATATGAACACCTCTATCACTCAGTAAATCTGTTTCAGGAAATCTATGAAACAAATACTGCTTTCCCTGAGTCTTTGTATCTCTGAGAATTTGTTCTTGTCTGTAAGCTTGAAAAACAACATTTACTTCATAATCCTTAAGATATTAAGTGCTCTGAAACTCACTGCTGTGCCTAACTCTCTTCTTCACCCTTTTGTAGGTAATTTTTAACAAGTTTTTTAAAACTCTTTACTATTCACCCATGACCTATAAACATTTGCTAAACGTTACCTAAGTACAGTTTTCTTCTCATTTCTACCCTAGAGACAGCAAGATCTTTAGATTTCTACACTAGGTATGAGTTTCAACTACTTGAAAGCATTCTTATTCTTGTTATGTCATACGCAAGATCTTTAGATTTCTACACTAGGTATGAGTTTCAACTACTTGAAAGCATTCTTACTCTTGTTACGTCATACGAGCTTTGTTGACCACTTCTAGTTCCACATTTCATTCTCTTCCTCTGTAACTGTCTACTTCCTTCTTACCCTTAGCCACATTCCTATACATTCTGGGGGAAATGTCAGGTTTGTCCTGATCACTATCAAATTATTCATGGTATGGTGTCACAAATACTGTCCCAAGAAACACAGAACTTATCTTAATAATCTTAACACAGACCTATCTTAATAATCTTAATGTCTTTTATGCTCAATTCTTTGAGTCCATTTTGCTTGATTAGGTTATTGTTGATGTTGGAGACTGACCTGAGGGCCTTGTATGTGCCCTAATCTTAATGTCTTTTATGCTCAATTCTTTGAGTCCATTTTGCTTGATTAGGTTATTGTTGATGTTGGAGACTGACCTGAGGGCCTTGTATGTGCCCAGGACTTGCTTTACCACTGAGATACACTTACAGTGTACCTATGTTCTTGACATGCTCTTTTCACATGGAAGTTCATTTTAATCCCTTATTCTTTGATTTTGAGAGCTAAAGTACAAAAACAATTATTAGATATATAGATACAGATTTTTTTTGTAGGTTCTGGGCACTGTCCCGGAGCCTTTGTGTTCAAAGCTCTGCCACTTGAGCCACAGTACCACTTCTAACTTTTTCTGAGTAGTTTATTGGAGATAAGAGTATCATGGACTTTCCTTCCCAGGTTGGCATTGAATAGCAATCCTCAGATCTCATCCTCCTGAGTAGCTAGGATTACAGGCATGAGTCACCAGCACCTGGCTAACAATCATTATTTTTAATGACATTATTTATCTACTTGTGTTTGGAACTAAATACATCAAAATAACACAGCTGTGGCTTTTTAGCTCACTCTTTGAAACAAAAAGGAAAATGACAGACATGAAACTTCACACATGTGGCTTAAAAAAACCCAATAGGAAAAGTAATTACATACAGAAAGTGAAAATAATTTAGTCACTGGCTACTTTCATATTTTCATGAAAAACAAAAATCCATGGTAAGATCAAAGTAGAGAATTTTATTTTCCATGTTTTTCTTGTTGAGTTTCTTTTGAATTCAGGAAGAAAAACTATAATTTGAAATGGTTAATGTGGTAACTATAAATTTGTTACTAAAAAGTTAAACTCATCTGGGTGCGGTGGCATAGACATATAAATCTCAGCAATCGGGAAGCTAAAGCAGGAAGATCATAAATTTGAGGCTAGCCTGGGCTGCACAGTAGAGGAAAGGAAAAGAAAAGGAAAAGGAAAGGAAAGGAAAAGAAAGGGAAAGGAAAGCAAAGGAAAGGAATGGAAAGGAAAGGGGAAAAAGGAAAAGAAAAGGAAGGAAAGGAAAAGAACAGGAAGGAAAGGAAAAGAAAGGAAAGGAAAGCAAAGAAAAGGAAAAAGGAAAAGAAAAGGAGGAAAGGAAAAGAGGAAGTGGCACTGTGGTTAAAGTGGTAGAGCACTAGCCTTGAGCTGAAGAGCTGAGGGACAGCGCCCAGGCCCAGAGTTCAACCACAACCAACCAAAAAAAAAAAAAAAAGAAGAAGAAGAAGAAGAAGAAGAAAGGAAAGGAAGGGAAAAGGAAGGGAAAGGGGAAAGGTAAAGGAAGGGGAATGGTAAAGAAAGGGGAAAGGAAAGGAAAGGAAAGGGAAAAGAAAGGAAAAGGGAAAAGGGAGGAAAAAGGGGAAAGGAAAAAGGAAGGGAAAGGGAAGGGGAAAGAGAAGGGGAAAGGGAAGGGAAAAGGGAAGGGTGGGAGGAGAAGGGAAGGGAAGGGAAAGGAAGGGAAAGGAAGGGAAGGGAAGGGAGGGGGAAAGAAAAGTCATAGGAGGGGAAGGAAAATAAATATATAATATATTTTATTCCAATTTGGTTTGCCTCCTGTATTTCTAAATTTTCCCCATGTCTTTCCAATTTTATATCTTCATAGCTATGTTTCAAATAAAGAATTTCTCTACATTGAAACATTATCCACATTCACAATACCCATTCCTCTCTCATCTTAGGTGCAAGCTGTGCGCTATTCAAGATTAAAGGTGATTACAAAATTGTTCATTCCTTTAACAGAAAAGTATCTTGTGATATAATTTCTGACAATGTACTATATTTTGGTATTATAAGTCATCCTTTGATATATTTACAGACATTGCAATGTAGAAATGCCAAATATAACTTAATAGTTGATTTTGAAAAATATATTGACACTTTATCACCAAAGAATTCTTCAAGGGTTCATACAAATAATAAATGAAAAAGGAGATCTATATACATAGCAAATACAAATGCAAACAATGAGCATTGAGTTCACTTGTTCTAGAAGCTTTTTGTGATGTTTACTGTGTGCCAGGTGCTGTGGCAAGTGCTAGATCTAGATTTATCCAATGCCATCTGCTTGGATGTAATTTACTCCACTTCCTCTTTCCTACTCTGCTCAAAAACAAAACAAAACATTCATAGAGTCATTACCATGTTGTTATAATGAGCAACTCTATTGACTCAGTCTTTCCGTAGCATTATCAACATCTTAACTGCTAAGTTCTTGAAGTGTTAAGGGATAGCCATGAATTATTGCCCAAAGCTTAAGTGAGGCACAGATAAACATAGTGCAACATGAAAAGCATTTTTGGTCAAAATACGCTTCTTTTAACTAAGAAGGTAATGTTATAGATGTGGAATGGTTATCTGTGAAAGCAATTACTTTCATGTATATTTTTATAGGAACTTGGTATTTGTCCAATGTTCTTTTTACAAAGCTCCTGCTTTTACTCTACTATCTTATTCAGTTATATTTTTATTGTTAGCATTTAAAATGAATTATACAATAACTAATATGCAAAAATTAAGAAAATTCCCTTGTAATTTTTATACCCAGGGAAACAATTACCAATGTATTGCTATATACCCGTCTCATCTGTATTCCTGTATACACAATTCCCATTTATTGGCCATTAATTTTTCTTTTTACTCTCTGGACTACAGGATTACTTCTTTTACTGCTTTCACTTCATACTTCATAGGCCTTAGCCTTGAAATTAAGGTGATAAATTCATTTAGCACCTCAACAACACTTCTGAACACTAATTCCACGGAGTTTTCTAACTTGCCAGTTCTTTTTTTTTTTTTTTGTGGGTCATGGGGCCTGAACTCTGGGCCTGGGTGCTGTCCCTCAGCTCTTCAGCACAAGGCTAGCGCTCTACCACTTGAGCCACAGTGCTACTTCTGGCTTTCTCGGCTTATGTGATGCTAAGGAATTGAACCCAGGGCCTTATGCATGTGAGGCAAGCACTCTATCACTGAGCCACCTTTCCAGCCCCTAATTTGCCAGTTCTTGACTGTTCCTTTTCTTCTTCACACCACACTGATCAGCACATACCTGTTTCTATGAGCAAAATCTCTCCACAGTGTATCCTGTCCCTATGCCCAGCTTTACACTAGCACACCAACTAACCCTTGATTTGAGGTCTAATGCTCCACCTAGTGGTACACAGGCACAGCCTGGGATGAATCTCAGGGAAATCAGCAAGTCAGAACCATTGAAGTCAGTTATAGACAAATATGGAAAAGGCTAAGAAGCCTTGGAATGTAGTGGTCCACTAAGAGGCTCAACCCCAGCACTAAATTCTCCTAAGGAAATAGCCCAAAACTCCAAACCAGTAACTATCATTATCATCCTTGAGAAAGGATGACAAGCCATCATGGCATGTCTTTACTTATTGCTATCACAAGATAAATTTGACCCAATGACCAGACTATTAACTACATCCTTCTTGAATTTTCATAAAATGTAAACAAATCAAAACAGAGTGTTTGTTTGCTGATGTACTGCTTCTTCCACCCCGTGCCCTCTTAATGAACACCTGTCATGCTATAGAATTACAGGGTTTAATTGACCTTGGCCAGTAAACTGGGAATGAGATTACTCCATGAAAACAATAAAGAAGGAAATCTAACCTAACCAGGGACAGACAGGGCTTCCCCCCAACACACATACACACACAAAAACTGACTAAGCTGATATTTTTGAAGTCAGGCAAAGATGAAGGGCATTATTTTAGACTCAGTAATACAAAGACAAGTGAATATACTCCATTAAAAAGATAATCTACTACAAGGAATTGTATGTACATCAAGATATAAAATGCAATTTTCCTTAAATCTTTCCCTCTTTGGGAAAATAAAAAATAATACCAATATGTTACATTTTAAGAGGAAGGTTGAAAACCACATAAAAATGTTCTTCTATGGGCTGTCAGCTATAGTTCTTAATGACATGTTTGATGTGAAAAGCACCAACTCAGCTCTGTAGTATGCTACATAATCAGGTTAGCCAAGAGTACTGCTCTGAACCACATGCTTTTGGCTTCATATTTCTCATCTGGCTCTGTTGGAGCAATACCACCCATGGAACAATTATTACTACCTCAATGACAACTCGTTTGTCCTTTGATGAGCACTGTTAGAAAATTACATTACACATGGAAACATGTATGTATGTCCCTGAAACTTTGGTGTTCAGGAGAACCAAGGTTAGGGCCATCCTGACAGGTCTCCTTACTGTTTTGCAAGACCATACAGCTCACATCCTGTATACACATTTCTCAGAGCCCTCTCTCAGTTGTCTCTTTGCAAAGGAATCTTGAGCATCCACAAGCCATATTATCTTGACAGCAAGTTCTGACTCCTAGTTTCCTTTCTTTGCATGTGACTGAATAGTAGGTATGCGACAAGTGATCCACATAAAGCTAGATAGATACCACTGCTGCCAACGCAGTGTCAGGCACTACTCTGAGATCCCATGTAGCACTGTGGAGCTATTCTAATTCCTTTAACTGAAATGCCCAAGTTCTGTTTGTTCGATTTTTAAGTTGACAGATGTTATACCTTGTTTCCTCCATTTGCTATTGCTTCACTGATGGCAAAAATAGTGAAAGATTTTCTATCAATATTTTTATGAATATGCCAATACATATTAAGAAGACAAGTATTTCTCCTATAAAGTAACTATTAATTTGATAAATGCTTATTATTATAAAATATGTGATGGTCACAGTACTAGATGCTAAAAATATAAAGTTGAATGGAACACAACATGATTTCACTGTTATCCTTTTACAAATGTAGTATATAAAACAAGAGTCTGGGGTATGTAACTACTGCTTATCTGCTGATACTATTATAATTGTGCTCATTTATGCTTTAAAAATTGTGTGGTTTGTTTGCTTCTTTCTTTTTTTTTTTTTTGGACAGAGTCTCACCAGTAGTCGGTATGGTTACATACGCCTATATTTCCAGAATTCAAGGTTTTGGTGGGTTAATGTATTTGAGTCCAGTAGTAGTAGTGGTACAGTGGTACATGCAACTTTACCAGCTTAAAATTATGACAGATTTTTAAATTGAAAATACTCCAACAGAGCCATCAATACTCACCAATACTGTAATATCTCTTTAGTTCTGTGCGTCTGATTTCCTTTAACTGGTTGTTTTTTCTCTTCTTTTTCTCATCAGCAATACATTCCTCTTCCACAGCAATGTTACATTTGTCTTGTTCTAAAATAACTGAATTTGTATCTTCTTTCCCAAGATGAGTTCTTGTGGTTACTGCTGAGGTTGTTTCTGCATTTTGTTTGGCTTGTTTTTTCTTTTTCAATCTAGAAGTGTGAAAAAATATCAGAGACATGTTTAGAAGAAACCCTATTCATTTCATGCTATTGGGCTTTGAGAATTAATCATGTCGATAGAAAGCACTTCTCTTACAAGATTTTTAACTATATTCTCCTGGCATTTATTTTCTTTTCTAAGCACTTAAAATATTTTACTTGGAGACCTTTGTCCTTCCTTTAATCATATATTCACAATACTGTATCTCAGAAGAATATCAGGAAATGTTGTGCAACTCAGAGAAAAAGGAGATTCTCTTATTGGCTATTAAATACTGAATTTTTTTTTTAAATTGTTGGTTGTGGGGCTTGAACTCTGGGCCTAGGCACTGTCCCTGAGCTCTTCAGCTGAAAGTGAGTGCTCTACCACTTGAGCTACAGTGCCACTTCTGATTTTCTGGTAAATTGGAGATAAGAGTCTCAAGGACATTCCTGGCCCAGCTGGTTTGAACTGCGATCCTCAGATTTCAGCCTCCTGAGTAGCTAGGATTACATGTGTGAGCCACCAGTAGCAATATTGAATGTTTTTTGAAAAATCAAGACATACAGTAACTCCACTATATATCCATGTTTGCGTGGTACATATATTTTAAAACAGTACTTGTGGTACTTTTGAATTATGGACAAATGCATATGTAAAAACAGGTTTTACAATTTCCTCCTTACTTGCTCAGTACCAAGGTTTGCATGGTGTGAACTGGCTCAGGTCCGAATAACTTTTACTGTTCTAGTATGATAACAGGCCTAAAGGGTTACACATAGGAAATGTCAATTTGTACTTGTAGTTATAACTACTAATAATACAGCCCTCTGAAACCTTAGTAAATGTATTTGATGATTCCAATTCTTTACACCTCAGGCAAGATATATGAAATCAAACTTATCAGAATTTGTTGACAACCAATCATTTGAAATCTTTTCAAGCTAATATATTACTCTGTAATTAACTGATGTTTTACACTGTGTTTATTAGTTCTTCTTGAGAAAGTTTTTGCTTTGCCAGAGTGAGAGCCTTGGTCTCTTATCCATGCAACATTTTCTTTATCACAACCCTTCTGTCTAGATAGAAAAGTATCTAGGTACAATTCGCTTCCTCTTACATATTCCAAAGGTCTTTGCCTTCTTTTTATTAAATATTTTATTGTTATTATAAAAGTGATATACAGAGAGGTTATCGTTTTAAGAGTCAGGTAATGAATACATTTCTTTTTGTACAATGTCACCCCTTCCTTTTCACCCTCTCCCAGTTTTTCCCTCCTGTCCCTGCCCACAGTTGTATAGTTCATTTTCAACATAGTGTCTACCCAGTACCACTGCTGCATATCTTTGCCTTCTTGAGCCTCCGGAAAACTTGATGTTGGGCAATGGATAAAGAAATATGTGGGCAGAAAAACAACTGTAGATTAGTACAGAGATAAAGTGTGATTTTATGCTGCTTTGTTCTATGATGAACAGTTGAGGAAGATCTGCCCCTGTGGCTTTGTTCTGACTTCAGGATAAAGACCTAACTCCCTGAGCATTCTTTGTACATTAAATGTGACAACTGTAGGGCCTTAGCTATCCAGTCTCTTATTGAAATTAGTTATTATATGGTAACATATAACACAAAGCACACAAAATACTAAAATATCCCCCTAACAATAAGCATATAATGACATGAGAACTAAGACAAGTATCATTAAAAACAGTGGGGATAAAGGTAGCAAACTTCAACCACCAACTGAATATGATGAGTAGGCTATTACTCACTGGCCAATGAGAAGCCAGGCTGCTAGATTCTCATTGGTTGCTAAAGGAATACAGAGGCTGAGATAAGACAGCTGGGGGAAAAAAATCACAGATGAGTAGATGTCTCCTCTCTCAGCTGTCTTATTATGTTTACTTATTTTTTTAAATAAAAACCTACAAAATCAGAAACCAAACAAAATTAGAGACTCATAAAAAAGAATCATGTTCAAAAAGCACGTTTCAGTTTTCTACCATGAGATTTTAAACTGTTTTTCTCACAAAAGAGTAGGTGGTTCTTCTCAAAGTGGGATCTCATTGTGCTTAAAATAAGGTAATTTTTCTGCCTATCAACTTACTATATGAGGCTTGCATTAATGTGCAATAACCTAGATACTACAGAGATTATAGGAAGATGTGTCTCTGCACCAAGCAGATCGATCGCTTCATCCAGAATGCTAGCTATGGGCAGGCTGATCCTATTGTTATATTTGCTGATCAAAAATATGTTTGAGGGGCTAGGAAGGTGGCTCAGTGGTAGAGCGCTTGCCTTGCATGCCTGAGGCCCTGGGTTCGATTCCTCAGCACCACATAAGCAAAAAGA
>NW_012267313.1:748905-816559 GCF_000151885.1 Dipodomys ordii | reverse complement strand
ATAAGCAAAAAGAAAAAAGCCGGAAGTGGCGCTGTGGCTCAAGTGGTAGAGTGCTAGCCTTGAGCTGAAGAGCTGAGGGACAGCGCCCAGGCCCAGAGTGCAGGCCCCACAACCGGACCCAAAAAAAAAAAAATATGTTTGAAAAGAATCTTTTTTAATCATTCACAAAATGATTTTTCTAGGGGACAGAACTAAAACAAAAGTGAGCTCTGTAGCTAGTAACCTGAGATATGCTTGCTGCTTTTCAATCTCAATTTTTTTCTACTTAAAAGTTCATTTGAATGTCCTCATTTCACTGTCCTCAGGACAATTAAATTCAATCAGATCTAGAGCATGTGTTTTGATGAACAGCAGCACTGTTTGGGGCCATCTCATTAGAGGCTGATGGCCTCCTATTTTGCCTTGTCAACATAGAGCCAAAGATAGTGTTACCTTGGAAAATATGAGAAGTAGATCTGTAGCTCGAGTGGTAGATCATCAGCCTTGAGCCATAAAGCTAAGGCACAGCATGAGGCCCTGAGTTCAAGCACGGGTACTAGAGCATACAGCAATGGCATACACACACACACACACACACACACAATAATAATTATTATTATTATTAAAATAAATGCAGAAAGATGTTCTGGTGAAGAAGAGAAAGCACTGGATGTTAAAGAAAAACAGACCAGAAAATGGCAATACTTGTTTAATGGAAGATGCAAATACAATTTAATATAATTGAAATTCTACAATCGGTTGCATCTTTTGTTCTGACTAGGGTCTTCCTGAACACCTGTTTTTCTAGAAGTTACCAACAGAAACGGGGTTTTCTGATCTTGCAACTGGGAGTCACTGGTTTCTGGCAAGCCTTCAGTAACACCCTCCCTTCCATATAAAGAAATATGTTTTTAATATTTGAGAAAGTACCAAGCTCATAGTACAACAGTATAGTTAGTGATTTGTAAACATGTCTTTTCAAAGCTTTTGTCTTTTGGACCTCCTCTTTTGTTTCTCAAGTTAGTATGGCAATTTATCATCCCAAGGAGACTTGTAGCTAAATAAAGGTAAACTAGAAAATAAGGCCCTGCAGAAAAATGAGCTCCTCCCCCAGACCCCATCTGAGTTTTATTTAATGATCCAATATATACTTATTTATACTATGTACTAAAAAATGGTAAATCAAGTTAAACAGAGAAGTGGCTGAAGAATATTGAAATGTATTTGACATTTGATAGCTGTGGGTCTAAGTTTTTGTTTTGCCAGTTGTGGGGCTTGAACTCAAGGCCTGGGTACTGTCCCTGGGCCTCTTTGTGCTCCAGGTTAGCACTCTACCACATGAACCACAGAACCACTTCTGTGTTTTGTGAGTAGTTTATAGGAGATAAGACTCTTGTGAGGACTCTTTCTGCCTGGGCTGGCTTCAAACCGTGATCCTTAGATCTCAGCCTCCTGAGTATCAGCTAGGATTACAGGCATGACCTATGGGTGCCTGACAAAAACGTGTGGATTTTTTTTTTGTTTTTGTTTTGGTTTTGGTTTTCTTTTCATTTTCTTTTTGCCAGTCCTGGGGCTTAAACTCAGGGCCTGGGCACTGTCCCTGAGTGTCTTTTCTAGTGCTATCCTTGAGCCACAGTGCCACTTCTGTTGTTTTCAGATTTGGTTAAACCTTATTTTTTTAGGCTACATTTATTTTCTTTTGAACTAAGTCGCAATTACCTAATCCAAGTGTTTTCAACTCTACCCTGCTAGTCCTAGCTGTGTATCTCACTCAAATTCTCAAATTCATCTTGGTTTCTGCTCCAATTGGTCATATCAGACAAGTCTCTCTTTGCTTCGTCTACTTTTTACAATATGATTATTTTATTATTAAATGTTTCATTATGAAATGGTGCATGTTAACACTGGAACATTTTTAAAACTGCAGAAAAGTCAAAAGAATAAGGCATAAGTTCAATCAGTGTGCAGGAAGGTAATAAGCCAGAAGCAAGTGACACAACATACTAGACCTTCCTCAAGGGCAGAAGAATGAAGTGATGATTCTGAACTTATTCATGTCTTCTCATAATGAACTATTAAATAAAGAACTTCTTTATTTGGAATCACTTGGCTTTTTTTACATTAAAGTAGTGTTGGCACTACACAATACAGATAAACCTCATTCTTCTCCTGGCATACTGCAGAGAGATGAGAAACGAGTAAATACAATGATACTGCTAAAGAAATCATTTTCATTGCTGAATGAAGACTGTTTTTAAGTGGGTTTTTTTTGGAAGCTTCTTTTCCTTCACTAAAGGAAATGAGAGGTTTTTTGTTTTGTTTTGTTTTGACACGGGCATTCATCAAAGGCAGAGCCCTGAGTAAGTTTGTCTCTGGGTTTCCTCTGCACCCTTTCCCCAGCATACTGACACCACAGTAAAACAACACAAAAGTCATCAGGCCTTGAAGCTTATTTTTTCTAGCACTCTAGTGAAAGCTGGGGGCTGTATTTCCAAATCTAATCAAGGCATACATTAGGTACTAGGTTGGTAACTTGCTGAATGAGTAAACAGACAAATGATGTTCAGACTGCATTGAGATCTGCTCCCCCATCAAGCCGCCTTTCCCAGCTTGCTCTGTCTAGCAGCAGGTTCTCAAAAAGAAAATCCCATCTTATGCAGATACACCATTTGAAAATAGAAAACACTAGCTGTGTGTAATTTAATACATAAAGCAGCTAGGCTGCAGATGTAACTCAGTGTCCCAGCACTAGCCTAGGATGTACAAGTCCTGCCTAGGTCATTTCCCCATAATACATATACAAAAATGGATTCAACTATAGACTTCCTCCATCAATACTAAATCAATGGTTCTATATGACTCTTAATATTACAATTTGAGGTTCATATGTTTCTGAAAAAAAATTTGTCATAAACATGTATCTAGCCCTGAATTATGGTAACCCCTATCCAGTCATTCAGCTACGGTCCTTAAATTTAGAATTAAACTAAAATTTAAAATCCAGTTGCAAGAGCTCAATGGATTTATGATGATGGGTAAACTATGGTTTGTCTAGAAGACACACACATACACACACACACACACACACACACACATACACAATCAATATAGTCAACCTTTAGAAAGTTATTAACTGGGGTTAGGGAAAACAGACAAAAAAATTTTCATCACGTATTTTTATTTTGTTCTTAAATTGTATACCATGTATTATAGGCTTTAAAAATGTTCAGTATTTAATTTTTGAAGAGTTCTTCCTACTATAAGAATATTTTAGCACACTAATTTTGTCTAAAAAATATGAGTTTTACTTTTTCAAAGAGCTTATTCTAAAAAGCTGGAAAGAAATTTCTTTTAACAGCAATAAGGAGTCCTCTATGTAAGCAGGAGCCATGCTAGCCTCACAGAAGTCCTGGGAGGTAGGGAAAGTTATCTGCCTGTTACAGATAAGAGGAAGGCTCAGAAAACTGGGCCTATTTCCCAAGGCCACAAGGAGGAGTACAGTAGTAGAGCAGAAATTCACAAACCAAAACTGGAGCTAATTGCTACAAGACTACCTAGGACTACATCTCCCAAGGTGTTTATGGCATATATGTTTATTTTGACTTTAATTAAATCCACTGGACTGAGGAAATTCTATGAACAACTTGGGAGAGAATAGCCCGACAGTCTACAGAGTACAAACTCATACTTGAAAGCAGATTTAGGTTCTGGCATTGGCTCTTTCAGAAAACAGCTCTTTGACCTTCTTTGGAAATATGATAAACTCTAAACTCAGGCTTTAAAGTAAACAAAAGCAAGAGGTCCAAATTAATGTGAAGGCTCTATCTGGCTCTAACAGTCCACACTTGGCTGAGAAGATTAGGAAGTGTGCTAACATTGTTTTGACATTCAAAAAAATATTTTTAAGCTCCAAACTAAACCTTCCCTAGAGTCTTTTATTTCCTTGTGATTTCCTAGAAGTCTCAATTTAGGTTACCCTATCCTCCCATTATAACTCCTAGACTTGAAAAAGTGGAGATTAAAACACAACACTATTCATATATAAAGACTACCAGAAAACAAATAAAACTAGAAATAAAAAATAAACAAACTAGAAAATCAAATCAACAAAATCTCCACTCCTCTCTAATGTGGGGCAAACAGCTCCAAAAAAGAAAGTAGAAAAATGTCAACACTATATCCACAAAAATAGTAGAGTCCTTTTGAACACACATTTTCCCTTAAAACTACTTCTTTAGATAAAGAATACTAATATTCAAGATTTATATCTAACATTATTTCATGAAATAACATACTGAATGCTATTCTAGTATAATTCCATTTGTATGGAAATGAACAAAATAAAGCACAGAAAGATTTCCCTAAACACTATGCAGGAAAATAGTTGTTCAGTGGGAGAACTTTCGTATTTATGTAATTTGGTGTTGATTTTTTTGGTACAGCAAATGTCTAATCACTTTTATAAAAAATGGTTAGGAGCAGCTATGGAGACTTTTTCTTCTGAGTCCAGCTATTGCAATGAATTTCTGGACAGCATCTTCACCCATTCGCCTCCTTTTTGAAGTCAGACAGAGTAGATCTATCTCCCTCAGGACATCTTCCTTTGGTTCCTGTTTCTCTGCAGATCTGGCTGCAATCCTGTCTTTTTACTGTTCTGACCTTCAGAGTCTAGGTTGTTTTTTCCTGGTTTCTAACCTTGACTCTGCCACTTCTAGACTTAGTGAAACTGTGCTACAATGCAAGAAGCTCAGCACTGAGTTTCGGAATACTTTTTGTTCCTTAGATGCCCATTCTTTGCATATTACTAAATATAAACTTTAGAATCCTAGGCTTTGAAATAAAAAAAAAAAACCTAAACACTTGGATGGGCTTTTGTGATGATTAAAATAGTTCAGCAAAGGTCTGTTTCACTATTAAACATGACCTGTGCTTACTTCTCAAGAAGAGCTCACAACTAATAAAGATGCTTTTAATCTCATTTGGATAGTCCTAAGGGTTTAAGGAACTAAAAAAAAAACATAAAGTACAACATAATACACAACAAAAAAAAGTAATAAGTAGTAATAGGCATCTAAATAAAATAGTTTCTTTTAAGAAAAGCATTTATGAATGAACCCACGAAACTAGTTCACTAAATGCCTTCAAAAATAACCTGAATGAAGAATCATGTTAGGTCCCTCATTCAGAATCTCAATAAAAAGGAGTACAAATGATCTATCCACATGAGTGGAAGTTAGCTTCATATGTTTGTATAAAGTATGCATTTTTACCTTTGAGAACTTACCTACAAACAGGCAAGTTTTAGAGGGGGAACATTTTTTTAAACTAATGATAACTTGCCTAACTAGCCCCTTCAAGGCAGAATTTCAGGTGTGTAATCTTGTAAAAGAAAAACCGCATTCTTCAATTTGCAATCAGTCTCACAGTGAAAATGAACTTTAGTGAATGAAATGAATAACATACATACAGGCAGCTTATCGTATTCTGCATCTGATGATGAAGGAGAGACAGTAGCACCGGGACTGGATGATGATAGCCTTAAGGTACTGGAAGGAAAGTTGGCATCTGGCACAAAAAGAACCTGGGAATGGGCTTGGATGGGCTTTTGTGATGATTAAAATAGTTCTGCAAAGGTCTGTTTCACTATTAAACATGACCTGTGCTTACTTCTCAAAAAGAGCTCACAACTAATAAAGATGCTTTTAATCTCATTTGGATAGTCCTAAGGGTTTAAGGAAGTGAAAAAAACATAAAGTACAACATAATACACAATAAAAAAGACTAAACAAAAGTCAATATAGGTTTTCATTCTTTCTCTCACTCCAACTATTGACCTAATTTTGCTACTAATACAGTCACCCACACAGAACTATTTGTTACTTCTGGATGAACATCACTTTATATATTCAAGTTCATTTTGTGACTTCATAGAGGGTCAGTTTTCAGTTTCACTACAAATCACAAATTGTGGCATATGCCAACTAAAACAAAAAGGCAGAAGGAGAACCAAAGTTTTCAAAGAGATAAACATCATTGGTGAAAATCTTCTCTTGGGATCATGGTCAATATAAAAACAAAAAAAAATTAACACAAATCACTGGGAAACCATGGAGATATACTGATTTTAGAGTTACTCTTTGAAATGTGCCTCCTTCCCCCTAAGTAGTAATCAGGCCTGACCTCAAATGTGAAATTCATAACCTCATGAAAATATTCTTCCTTCACAGAACCATGACCACCTGAAAAAGAGATCCTTTGAGCAGAGTGTGGTGGTGCATGCCTATAATCCTAGTATACAAGAAGCTGAGCCAGGAGATCTGTGAGAGCAAGATAGTGAAGATCTGTCTCAACAACAGCAAAAGCAAGCGTGGAGAACAGAGGGGATTCCTTCGGCTTCCTGTTCAAAGGCTAGTGAAATCTCCTTAGAAGGGCACACATAAAGAGAGTTCCCTTGTCCTCAGGAAACAGCTACATTCTAATAAAGATCAATAAATAAGATAGCAATCGGGGCAAGCCACCAAAACCTCAATTTCCCTTTCCTAGGACTTCCTTGTGGTATTAAAACAGTGGTGGGTCAGCAGATCTAAAAGGACTCATAACCACAGTGCAGGTGCCAGAAACAGTGAACCATTCTCACTGAAAGGAGCCCTATGGAGATCTCACACATGATACATAGCGATGCTTCCTAGTCCCCCCATGCTAGGATTTCAAGGACAATGCTGCTAAATGGATGTACACTGGTAGAATGTTTGCCTTGTATTTGTGACAACTGACAGGTTTTTTTTGCATATACAAGTTACCCCTGTGAGAGAGTGGTTCCCTTTTTTAAAAAGTCAAGATGCTGGGTTACAGACTGATAAAGTTCTATAGAAACAGATGGACCAGACAATGGTATTTAACTTCGGATAGGTTTACATCCTGAAAAGCCCATCCTAAATCAAAACTACTCTAAGTCCAAACTGTAATAACCCAAATAAACCCATCATAACGTTGAAAAATCATTAAGTTGAACTAATCAAAGACCTATATGTGTCAGTTATAAACTGCAGATGGGAATCAGACAAGGAAACTTACTTTCAATAATAAAATAATTGTGTTGAGGTAAGAGTAATCTGTAGCAGGCATGAGTGGTTCACACCTGTAATCCTAGTTTCTTAGGAAACTGAGATCTGCAGATTGTGGTTCAAAGCCAGCTAGGGCATGAAAGTGAGATTCTTATCTGTAATCTAAAGGGCAAAGCCCAGGCCCTGAGTTAAAAACCTCAGTACTAGCATGTGCACAGACCCCAACATGAATAACCTGCAAAGTTCTGTGAATATATTATTTAAATACTAGGGATTTTACTGCTTTCCATTTAAGAATAAGCTGTTAAATACCAGTAACACAGAAGTTAATAAAAAATCAGAACATAGATATCGGTGAAACTTTTTGAAGTTACTTATTCTCTTTTGTTTTAAAGTGGCATTGTACATTTGACTTATTTCGCTTAATATACTTAAAATAACTAGCTGTATTAAATCCTTATGGGTACTATACAAACTGTCACATACTTCATGACCTAAAACAACACACATTTATTCTCTTACTGTTCTGGAAGTCAGAACTCTGAAATTAGTTACATCAGGCGGTACTCCTCACCCCCGAAACCCCCAAGCCAGCTTGTACAATTGTTTTCCAGCTTGTACAACTGCATCCCTGTAACCTCTTCATCTTCATATCCAGCAGCACAGCATCTGGCTTTCTCTATGCAGTCACATTTCCATGTCCCTTAAGTGTCTCTTAGAGAGAGATACTTAATAGTGTAATGAAAGACCCACTCACATAATCTTCCCATTTCAAAATCCTTAGCTTAGTCATATATTCAAGGTCTTTTCTACCATGAGGCAGAACATTCTTCTTCTCAGGGATTGAGATTTGGATGTCCTTGGGGATTATTATGCAGCCTGTCATACTGGCTAATTTAGCTTGTGAGTTCTAATTGTAAACGGAGCATCAACCTCATTGTCTTAGTCAATGTCCAAGTCATTCCTATGTCTACACAATGTGTTTTCTTATTGTAGTCTCTATGCTTCTTGAAAAAGTTCACTGCTAGCAGTGACTCTCTCTCTCTCTCTATATATATATATATATTAGAATATTCATGACTTCTCTGAAACCTCAAGCTTACTTATATGAGCTTTCAGTTTATGTCACTTGCAGGGAAATGGATGGACCTAGAAAAAAATCATATTAAGTGAGGAAAGACAAGCTCAGAGAGACAAAAGACACGTTTTCTCTCATATGTAGAAGCTAGATCTAAAATACACCGGGACATAATAAATTATATAGGACACTAGGCATTCACATACAGTGAAACCAAAGGAGGATATTCTTAGGAGAGTAACACAAAGTCACAATGCCTATGTACCTCTGATCATATAAAATAATAGTTATCAAAACAAACTCCAGGAAATGGAAAAAAGAGGAGTTTTTTATTTCTCTTTGCTGTTGTGTTTGTTCATTTATCTATCCTTTAGGGGTCCACTCAGAAATATACTCATTACCTGACTTACGAAACAGTAACCCCTCTGTACATAAACTTTATAATAACAAAAATATTTATTTATAAAAAGAAAGAAAGTTTCAATACTTTAATTTTATAATCATACAATGTTTTAGGGGAGATTTGGTATTAAAAACTGAATTACATATTCTGAGTTCTAGGGAAAAAAACTACCACAGTACTTAAAATTAAAAAATAGTTATTATTTTTTCTTGTTGTTGTTGGTCCAGGGGCTTGAACTCAGGGCATGGTTCTGTTTCTGAGCCCTTTTCCTCAAGACTAGCACTCCACTATTTGAGGCTGGCTCCACTTCCAGTTTTCTGGTGGTTAACTGGAGATAAGAGTCCTATGGACTTTCCTGTGCAGGCTGGCTTTGAACCGCAATCCTCAGATCTCAGTCTCTGGGATTACGGGTATGAGTCACCAGGACCCAGAAATACTTTTTAAAAATTTAAACAATAAAACAATTAGCTGAACTGATATCCCAATGATCTTTGCCATCTTATTTTCTGAGATGTACTCTGTAAATTATACAGTCCCAAGGAGGAAAGGTCATGAAAGGTTATCTCAGCAAATCATGGATTCAATGATTGACTTTGTATTTACACTCTTCAAACATTCCACTGGCGGGTAGGGATGTAGTGCCTTCGTATACAGCTTACCTAGCATGTGCAAGGCCCTGAGTTCCAGCTTTAACACTGAAAAAAAAAATCATTAAAATATTCCATAGTTTAGGAATTTATTGAGACTCCATGCACATCATTCTAAATTTTTTTAAGCATTAAGCATAGTGTTTAACACTACACAAAACTGTAGGAAAATCTTCCTAGTTTTCCTATAAGCTAATGTTCTATGATTTGGGACCAAGTTCTAAATTTGAATCAGTGCATCCCTTACTATAACAGTGGACCAGGGGAGGGGTCTGCACTAGCTCCAGAAATGCAATACTTAGCACAGCTCTGTTAAGTGAAAGCACAGAATCCCTGCTTCTCTGGCTGCCCTGAAGTTGGGCTGGCTTTAAGAACTGACACATGATCTAAGCGGGACCAATCATTGGGTCTCAGGACTTGAGGGACTTACTGGCAAATACACTCCTGCTGCTTGTCCTTGCTCTAGAGAGGCTGTGAGTTGGCAGCATTTGTTTATCAAGGAAAGCCTAAGAAGCCAAAAGAATAGGAGGTCTTAGAGGCAAAAAAACTGAGTCATGATGACATTTTTGAGCTGCCAATCCAGGCACCAGTAGGGACAAATCTAATCCAGATTTCTAACTGGATGTGAATCAGTAATTCTCAAATGTCTTCCCTTTCTCCTACTTTGAGCTGGATTTTTGTTGTTGTTGTTACTTGTCCCCCAGACAGGGGAGAGTCTTTTCTATTGTGGACATTTTCCTAAGAGTAAAGTCATTCCATGTGAATGATCCTAAAATGTGGATCAAATGAGTTGGTGTTGCCTGCAGATTGGAAGCTTGTGTTCTTCATCACATGACAATGAAATAGAAGCTGAGTGTATCTTGACACTAGAATAGACCTCAAAGGCTGCAATGAGAGACTAAATAGGATTTTTTGGACTCTAGAGTAAGATGTTACTTTAGTATTCAATGAGAACTTGCAAAGAAGAGAAAAGTGTGATTTGTAATTGGTCTGTTGGAAGAAGCACAAGATGAAAATATAACCCTGCTAAGACAAAACGCTTTACGTTAGTTAAATAACAACCTCCAGGATTCAGTAACTCAGCTCTACCAAGAAGTTTGGGTAATTTTTAAAGCACTTACTAATCCCAAAAAAATCTATGAAAAATTAAGCAATTGTGTTTAACGAGAAATAAATTTAAGTCATATAGAAATTGGTTATTCTGATAAAAAAAATCTTTAGGCATTCTTTATTAAAAGTACTAGGGTGTTTTTTGTTTGGGGTTTTTTCTTTTTTTTTGGTTTTTGTTTGGTTTGGTTTTGTTTGTTTGCTTTTTAGTGCTGGGGATTACACCCAGGGCCTCATATCAGCACTCTTCACTCAAAGAATTCCTTTAGAATTACTGAGAATAAACTATATTACAATCTATTCTATATATATATATATATATATATATATATGCATATATACATATATATATATACACATATACATTTAGTACATATCACATAATTTTTAATCACTTTAGTTTTCTCTACTGATGAGACACAAATAAGTGATTGTGTGTGTGTGTGTGTGTGTGTGTGTGTGTGTGTGTGTGTGAATGTATACTAGTTCTGGCTTAAATTCAGGCCTCTTGCTCTTGCTTAGTTTTTTTGTTGTTGTTGTTTTTGTTTTTTTTTATTCAAGGCTGGAGCTCTGCCATTTGAGCCAAACCTTAATTCTAATAAGTGACTTTTAAGAGTTTTATACAATAAAAAAAAACAAATTTAATGTTTAAAAATCCCACTCACATTTCTTTAAATACTCTCCCACTGTGTATCTAAGTATATTTTCATTTTAAAGCTTTATCTTTCTTGATAATCCTACAAAATGCTTCTGCATGCATTGTGGGTTTTAAATAGCAAAAAGCTTTACACTTTAGCACAGAGGAGACAACACTGTTGATTGAGCTTTACATAAACTAGGAACTACTGAATAATTTGTTCACAGAAAGTAATTTAAGGAAAGAGCTGGGTGAGGGAGTATAAGGAAGCTTGGAGTTTGGAGACAAGTATTAAAGCTGCATCTGAACAGATACTAGTGGCTCAGTTTTACAATTGCAGCTACCCAGGAAGCTGAGATCTGAGGACAGCAGTTCAAAAGCAGCCCAGGAAGGAAAAATCTGTGAGACTCTTACCTCCACTTAGCCACACAAAAAAAAGCCAGAAATGGAGCTGTGGCTCCAGTGATAGAGCACTTGCCTTGAACCAAAAAAATAAAAATAAAAGCTCAGGGACACACACACACATACACACACACACACACACAACGCTCCATATGTCTACCAAGCATCCTTATATTAGGGGGGCATGTTTATTTGGGGTAGCATAAACATGGGAAGTGGTGAAGCCCCTAAAGTACCTCTTACTTCTACTCTGACCATTCCCACTTACTGTTGTTCTAAGAGTTTTAGATTTCTCCCTACGTAACTAACTTGTGATGTGATTTTTACGCTTAAGACATTAATAATAATAAACTACTTAAAGTAATACATTTCTTAGTTCCTATTTATTATTATTTCTTACTATCATGAGGTTAAACCACACAAATCAGTCAACATGTAAGACTGCAAACAAATTGTGAAATTTTTCGGGCCAAGTTTCAATCCAAGGTAACACAGACTAGACCCAAAATTTTATTTCCAAAATGAAATATCTCCTTCACAAAGCACAATTTAGAACACATGCTTAATGAAAACAAAAAAATTGAACAAGTGAAAACTACTCTAAGTTTCAGAGAAAAACTGAAACCAGTAACAGATTCTGGTGGGTGAAATGTGTAGCCGGACAGGCCCAGGAGCCATACCGTGCTGCTATATAAAATTTCAAGTAGCCTAGCATATTTGAAACAAGCTATTGAGATCAAGTGATCCCTTAGTGTTTTTGCCATCCTAGGTGTGAATCTTGTGGACTTGAGTCTTCAATAATGTTTTCCTTTTATCTTCTAGTAAACTATTTTCACTAGGAATCCACAGGAAGATATGGAAGTGTTCACTGATGTGAAATAATTCAATCAAATGCTAGGTTTCTGACAGAGTATAAGGGATCTCTGTGCTCCAGTCACATGCAAACCACATGCATTTCCTTCCACATGTCATGCATCTACAATCTCCCTTCTGCCTGACGTTCCCCTTCCTTCATGGCAAACTTTTATACACATCTGAAGACAGTTGAATATCATTTCATGATACTAAGGATCTGCTGAACAGTCACTTCTTCAGACTACCCTTATGGCCATCATCTTCATTTCAGTACTTATGTGCATGTGCCTATTTTGTAGATATCTTTTATTTTCAACCACAAATTCCTCAGTAGGAATGTTGAGTTAAGAGGTGGATGAGCACAATCTCATGTGACACAAGAAGAATGGCATGTTGTTCCAAAACCAATTTGGCCAACTCTATCACAAATGAGTCTATTCAAAAGACAAGGCTGAAGGCAAGAAACAAATATGGTCCAATAAAGTCAAATTTAATGGACACTAAGGCATGCACTTGAATACAAAAGAAAGCAAAAAGCAGATAACAGGACCTGTAAGAACTATGGTGAAAAACTGAAGCTCAGAATGAATAGATGTCTGTAAACAATGCAAAAGAAAAGTAAATAGAAATGTTTACAAACGTCAAAGAAGCAAGAATCATTCATTAGGTCTACAGCCTATACAAATTGGATAAGCATAATTTAAGGAAGTAGATGTAATTTTTCAACTCCAATACCATTTTACAGTATTATCTAAGAAAATGAATTAAAAACTAAAATGGGCCAAATGCTATTGGCTCACACCTATAATCTTAGCTACACAGGAGGCTGAGATCTAAGGATTAAGGATCATGGTTCAGAGACTCTTATCTCTAATTGACCACCAGAAAACAAGAAGCAGCACTGTGGCTCACAGTGGTAGAGCCCTAGCCTTGAGTTAAAAAAGCTCAGGGACTGTACCCAGGCCCTAAGTTCAAGCCCCATGATTGACAAAAAAAAAAAAAAATCAAAACTTAGAAAAGAGACAGTTCATAGAGAACATGACATTGTCTTCAAACACATTAGGATAACAAAATATAAAGTGGGAATTGACTTAGTAACTTAGTATTTGTAGATCCTAAGTAAACAGGAATAAGTATAAAGACAGGAAGGAAATAATTTTTTAACTAAAATTGAAAACACAACCTGTTAAAGAGAATCTTTCAAATAAGAAACCACATGCCTCAGGAATCTACCAGACATCCAAATCAAGGAAATTCAAGTTCTGGCTGCAAATAGCCTAATGTTAGACCCTGGAGAAATTTCAGCCCTACCATGACTTCTAAGTTTAGAACTATAAGTTTAAATTCTAAAATTTCTAAATTAATGTTTTCATTTAAGATATTCTGATGGAAACTTCCTATAAGGGAACAGAACAGTCCTAATTATTTTTATGCTATATCTGGATGGTACTGTGGCTATAGTAGTCAAGAATAAAGACACTGGAAGTAAACACAAAGTAGGAAGAGACCTTGGCTCCATTGTTTGCTAGCTAGCTTTGTAGATTCAGGACTCCAAACCTGTTCCTTGCCTGTCAAAATGAGGAAGTATTATCAACTACTCCATGGAGTTGTTCTGAAGATACGAAGTTGCCACCTTTGTACAGCTCCTGGCATAGGGTGAGGAAGAAGCAAAAGAGGATCCACAGGGCCATGGGTAAATGCAAAGAAAAACTTCAACACGTTACAGAACCAAGAAGATCACAATACAGGACACCTCCTGGGGCTCTTCCCTTGTTTTATTGCTTTGCTAATATCCCTGCTGTGACATTACAAGGGGCCAGTCTTCAGGCTGATCTCCCTGAGGGATCCTTCTTTGATGACCTGTCCCCATTAGCCCAGAAGCTTGCTCTAATAGCTCTTACTCATCTACATCTTTAAAAATACTCTTCCTTAACCCCTTACCTTCCAATCACAGCATGGCCTAAAGTTCTGCTTCCCTTTCTAGCCAAATTCCCAAAAGAACTGTCTGGAAAAGTGGACTACACTCTTACTTTCCAACCCCTGTGTATCAAACTGGACTCTCTCTCTCTCTCTCTCTCTCTCTCTCTCTGTTTTGCTGTCGCTGTGGCTCTGGCTCTTGCTCTTTCTTTTCTCCCCCCATGCTGTGATCAACTCATGGCCCCAGGGTGCTAAGCAGATGCTCTACCACATCCCCAGTCTTCAACCCTTAGTCCTAATGTTAATTTACTTCAAAGCTGCTTTCAAGCTAGTCTTTCCCTCTTGCAAATGTTCTTTCCTGGCTCCTGTGATTCCTCCTCTGATGGCACTAGCCCTCTGAACACTGGAGTTTCCCCATGCTCTCCCCCACTCCATAGGTACTGTTCTCTTTTCACCTTACATCCTCCCTCAGTGATCACATCCTTTCCCATGGCTGGGCCAAAAACTATCTCAGCCCAAACCATCATGTGTTCACTCCAGACTCATACACCCAACTGTGCAATTCTTCCAGATGTTTCCTAAGTATCTCAAACTCCAATTTTTGTGATTCCCTTTTATTTTTCTAGTTTCTTCTGTTCATTAATGTCACCTCCATTCACCTTTTGCTTGATACCAGTTGCCAACAAAGCCCTGCACAACTGCCTAGCCTACCTCTTCCCCTTTCTTTGTGGGTCTCCTTTAAAATCACACTGGCGCCTTGAAGTTCCAAGAAACCTGCCAAGCATTTTGTCACTTTAAGGACTTTTCACCTAAGTGTTTCCTCTACCCAGAAAGTCCCCTCCCCCACTTCCTCTATCCACAGTCCTTCTTTAAACACATGTTACCTACTCAGCTCCAGTTCATACCAAGATCAATAAACAGTAATGACATTAATGGCATATCATGACCCTGGGCAGAGTGTCACATGACACTGAAATGCAATTTTTCTTCATCAGTCTTCTTTGATCATTAGTCTTGTCTAAAATTCAGCTACTGGGCTGGGAATGTGGCTTAGTGGTAGAGTGCTTGTGTGGTACTAAGGAATTGAACCAGGGTTTCATGAAAAAGCCAGAAATGGCACTGTGGCTCAAGTGGTAGAGTGCTAGCCTTGAGCAAAAGAAGCCTAGAGACAGTGCCCAGGCCCTGAATTCAAGCTCCAGGAATGGCAAAAAATAAAATAAAATAAAAAATAAAAAATATTCAGCTACTGCCCTTGCAATTCTCTTCTATAATATTCTATTTCTTGCACCCTCCCAGGACTGCAAGTTAATTGGCTTATACACTTGTTTTTCATTGTTTAAGGTCTCTATGAAAAGTACTCTTCAGAAAGGAGAATGCTTGTTTTGTTTACCAGTCTACCCACTGGGCATAACAGGTGCAGGCACTTCAAGGCCCAGTTTTAACCTCCATGCTCCCAAGGTGGAAAAGAAAAATTCAAAGATAAACATTATGATGGCTCATGCCTGTAATCCTAGCTATTCATGAGGCTAAGATCTCAGGATCCCAGTTTGAAGCAAGCCCAAGAAGATAAATCAGAGACTCTTATCTACAATTAACCAGCAAAATGCCTTTGTAAAGGTGTCTCTCAAGTGACAGAATGTCTGCTTTGAGAGAAAAAAAAAAAAAGCTAAGCAAGACCTTGAAGCCCTGAGTTCAAGCCTTAGAGGCCCAGAATTTAAGACCTAGTAAGGGCACTTGTACGAATGTGCCAGTACATGCACGTGTAAACACACACACTGGAGAGGAGAAAGGAGAGGGGAGGAGGTAAAGTGGGGGGGGAGAGGGGAGGGAGGACAGGAAAAGGGAGAAGAGAGGAGGAGAAAAAACACTATTACCGTAATAAAGTCTTCGTTTGTTTGAGTCAAAGAGCTGGGGTCTTAGATAACTTTTTAATTCAGATAATATAAAAGCTAAAATGGCTATGTATTCAATTAAGAGAAAAGCTTTCCCATGTAATATAAATTTTAAAAAAGGAGGATGAAGGTATGAATTACAATTATTGGGTTCATAACTTGACACTTTAAATTATCTGGAAGACTGAGGTTTTTTTTCTAAATTGCAGTTAAATATAATATAAAATGTTCCTGTTTCTAAGTAACTTTTATACTTTAAAAATCCATACATTGTTGCTGGTGGCTCATATCTGTAATCCTAACTACTCAGAAAGCTGAGATCTGAGGCTCATGGTTCAAAAGCAGCCCAAGTAGGAAAGTCCCCTGGTAGGGAATCTGTGAGAGACTCTTATGTCCAATAAACCACCCTCAAAAAAGTTGAGTTATGGCTCATGTGGTAGAGTACTAGTCTTAACAAAAGAGCTTGGGGACAACATCCAGGCTCTGGGTTCATGCTCTGGGTTCAAGCTCCAGGACAAGGACCAAAAGAGAAACAAACCAGCAAAAATACAATCTTATAAATAATAGATATTGATGTATATCTTGTTTTAACTCATTTTTACCTAAAATATGTCTACTTTCATAAAAGAAAAATTATCTGTATCTTATATACTGAGAGTTGTGGTTTAAAATAATTAATGTCATTTTCTAGGTAAAACAGTGATTTAGTACAGTCAAAAAGAACTGTCCTTCCCTTTTAAAGGGGAGTGGGGGTTGACTAAAGCCATTCATATAGAGATTCCCTGGTCTCCAAGGACCTGGCCAACATCTGCTCCAATTACATTCTAGAAATGAAATAACCAAATTACCATTTAGCTTTCCGCCATGCTAACAAAATCAATCAGAAATATCAAAATTCATCTGCTTTATATTATATATTGCAACTTCTAACACAAAACCTCTCCTAGCGCTAAACTGTAAAATGCATGCACCATAGTTGCCATCATCAGCATAAGTATTCTTACATATACAGTGGAATGGTTAATGACTTAGTTCAAATCATCCATAACTGTGATCAGATTTAAGTTAGCCCATCTATTCCAAAGAGGATCAATTTTAATTCCAATCTGTCCTGTACAACAGATGTGGTCTTAAAAATATATGTGTAGATTCTATCTTTTCAAATACAACAAAGAGTGATTTAGAAATACAATTAAGAATTTGTTTTGTGTTTTTGTGCTTTTAATTTGGGAAAGAATATTTGAAATGTAGCCTCATTTTACCTGTTTTCAAAGTTCAAATGATCACATTTTGCCCACTTAAATCTACCAACTATTCCATGAAAACAGTTATAAAAATCACTAAAAACAAACAAAAAGCTTTCTTTATGCCAGCACTAGAACTAGGGCTGTTGCTTACCTTTTTTAGTGAAGGCTAATGTTCTACCACTTAAGCCACAGTTCCACCTCTAGTTTTTAACACAGACTTTTCAGCCTGAGCTGGCTGCGAACCTCAATTCTCAGATCTCAGCCTCCTTAATAGCTAGGGTTATATATATAAGCCACCAGCAATCTAAAAATTTTATTGCTGTAATCTGTAATCCTTATTCTAATTCTCTTACTCTTCTATATTTAAATTTACTTCACCCTTACCATTCTTCACACCTAAACAATTCTATCTCACAGCCATGGAAATACATTTCTTACTTCAGATCATGAAATCCCCACCTCAAAGTCATCTCAAACAATTTTTCAAATGAAAATCATAATGAGAAAGTTACTGAAGAAAGATCCTCTTCTTACCCTTGGCCACTTTCTGTCTTAGCAGCTACGAGAGCTTGTCTTGCCCTGAGTTTCTTTTACTCAAGGCTAGTGTTCTACCATTTGAGCCACAACTCCCACTTCTGGCTCTCTGAACTCTGCTGTGAACCCTGATCCTCACAGCTCAGCCTCCTGAGTAGCTAGGATTACAGGTGTGAGCCACCAATGCCCAGCTCTCTAAAGATTTTTTTTATAGCATATATTAGTCGAACAGTGTGTTTCAATGTCATTTCTACATGGACATACATTATATTCTATATCCAACTCACACCTCTATCTCTCTTCTTCATCTCTCTCCCTCCCTCTTAAGATTATTTTCATATGTGCATATAAATACTTTAACCATATTCACCCTTATTCACCCTCTCCCCTCCTGTTGGTACCTGCCTCCTGGTGATTCATATTTTTTAGTGTATATTAATACAAAGGTGTTTCACCATGGTAATTCATACATGCATATTTAGTCAGATTTACCTCAATTGCTCTCCCTACTCGCCCTTAACGTTCAGTAGCTTTCAGTGGGTCTGCTTCAAAGATTGTGCTTTAGTATTATCTGTTCCTCTTCATCTTTCCCTCTTCCTCTCTCTCTCATCTCTTCAAACAGTCCCACAGTTGTGTTCACATCCTAACCATGGTGCAAATTGCACTTGAGGTTGTAATCCAAGGAAAAGGTTAGTCAAACAGGTATAACCAAACACCCAACTACCCAAGTGTGGAGCACATGGGCAGCAAAGATGGCGCTGAGAGGGGGTTGAGTGGGCAGAGCCCAATTGATCTGCCAAGCAGTGCCTAACAAGCCCGTGAAGGCTCAGGTGAATGATAGGGTGTGACCTTGACAGTGATTGGTTCCTCTTCCTCCCTTACCATGCTGCTCTCTGTTAATAAACGAGTTTTCTACCTGCTGGATTTGGCTCCCTGCTGTGTCTGATTATCTCCTGGGCTGAGGGAGACTGGGGAACCGGCAAGCACCGCACTTAACTTTCCTCGGACCAGGTCAGTCTTTTGTGGGACGGACGAAGACCCAACACCCAAGCACCATATTAGCACTTTTACAAAAGATGTACACAACCTGGGAGAATTTCAGCCGTTAGAGCTTTCAGCTCTGAATAGACGCAGAAAGGGACCCTGGGGGAAGATTCTTGTCATACTACAAAAGTATACAATCAACAAACTGCTTTTTTTTTTTTTTGATTGGTAGTGGTGTTTTAGTATTTTCCAAGTTTCCTTGATAGACTAGAGATTTCCCTACTTTGTTCTAGAATTTCTAAGAAAGTCTTTGTATGAAAAAGCAGAAGATACTGGTTGGGGTCTTAAATATCATTTATTATTAAATA
The DNA here is from genome assembly GCF_000151885.1 of Dipodomys ordii. Lineage (NCBI taxonomy): Eukaryota > Metazoa > Chordata > Mammalia > Rodentia > Heteromyidae > Dipodomys > Dipodomys ordii. The sequence continues at coordinate 797,445 of NW_012267313.1, read as the reverse complement.
TCATTTTATTTTTTAGATCATTTCTACTTATCCTTTTACTGAGACCGCAGAAGGTTCTATGAATTCAATGCAACGTGACTTAGTGAAGAGAGCAGCATGACTACGTGTGGACCGAGCCATAGCTGGGCCACACTCTGTAGTTATTGGACCTTGGGCAAGTTGCACAATAGCTATAAGGCTTAGCATCTCTTTCAATAATTAGGATGATAACAGGAACTTACTTCATGGGGTCATTAAGAAATTACAAGACCACACAAAGCAGTCTCTGCTACAGAGTAAATGTAACTATAGTCATAGTGGGTGGTTGGTAGGTGTAGAACATGGAGCTCTATCAATACAACAATGAAAGAACCACAATACATAATAATAGATAAAGGAGACAGGGCAGATGTGAGTGCTACTGAGTATGTCCCAAGACAGGTTATGGGAAGGGTCCTGAGAGAAGGCACAAGAAACATTTATACATACTCTGTGACCAGCAGCACATCTAATTCTGTGGTGGTGGTGGTGGTAGTGGTGGTGATGGTGGAAAAATTGTGGGGACGGTGCCACAACTGAAGATGGGTTAGACAGTGAAGTGCGCATTATTGTACATGAGTGGAGCCTGGGAAGGGCAGTTTTTCTGAAGGCAAAGTTCTGAGAAGGCAAAGTTTAAGGCAGGTATACAAGAATCAAAGTAAGAGATAAAGACAGAAAGGTAGGAAGTTCAAACAACCAAAGAAAGAAGATGGAACACCCAGGTGACGCGGCAGAGGTCTGACCAACAATGCTAATCTAGTAAGATTAGTGAGATGATATGCAATTAGCACTTGACTCATGAGGATGGGGAAATAAAGGTTGTTTATCAGAGTTTAGATCCATTTTTTAGGGGAAAGAAAAAATACTGTAAGTGGGCATGGTAATGTACACCTCTAATCCCAGCACTCAGAAGTAAAGCAGGAGGATCGCAAGTTTGAAGCCAGTGATAGACTGTCCCAAAACAACAACAACAACAACAGAAACAAAAACAAAAACAAAAACCCAGTCAGGTACCAGTGACTCAGGACTATAATCCTATCTACTCAGAGGCTGAGACCTAAAGATGGTAGCCTGAGCAGGAAATTCCATGGGACTCTTATCTTCAATTAACCACCAAAAAGGCAGAAGTGAAGCAGTAGCTCAAGTGACAGAGGACTATCCTTGAATAAAAAAGCTCAAGGACAGTTCTGAAGCCTTGAGTTCAAGCCCCAAGACTAGCACACAAAAAAACCCATAGCACCATATTTAAATCCAGAGTCAAGAGCAGTTCATCCTAAGTCTTCCTCAACTGTCACAAACAGCACTAAAAAGAGATGTATTGGGAGTGGGGTTGGAGTGAATGCAGTTTAGATCACTTTTCTTCCCTTAGAACCTTAGCAGCTAGAACTACAGGTGTCCAGCTCATTGTACTTACTTTCCAAAGTATTTTCATTCATTTCATTTTCATTCAACCCTCCCAACGACCTTATACAGTAGATAGTATTATTATTATGTCCATTTTAGAGAAAAGAGAAACTATATCCAAGTCTCCACAGCTAGTAAGTAGAACTATAGAAAAGAAACCTATGGGATGCCCTCAGGCAAAAGTTACCCAATCTTCATGATGACAATAGTTTCACATGTAAGTTTTGTTAGGTCACTTTATTGGTCTTGTTCCAGGATCTGGGGTATCCAGATAAGACTGGGATTTCAGATTAAGCAGAAACACATTTGCCATTAAACCCTGATAACAGTTTAATATGGACCCATGATACTTGTGGAGAGAATAATATTTTTTTTTTACTTTTAAGTAGAACCAATTTTAATAAAATCCCATAATTAAAGCAAAATAAACATACACTTTTAGGTACATAATTTTAGGTATATATTTTTCAAAGATGTATTTCAAGAAAGTAAAACCTGATATTCTAAATAAATGCCTTTTAGTCATTAAGTTATGGTGTTCAAAGGATCTAATTATTTAAGTCTTCAGGGTTCATCCACCTTCTTACATATGTCCCTCTTTGGGCTGCTTTGTAACCCATCAAACTTTTGGGGGGGGATTTTATCTCAACTTTTTTTTTCTTTTTTTCTTTTATTTTTTTGTGAACATACTGTACAGAGGGGTTACAATTACATGGGCAAGATAATGCGTACATTTCTTACCAAGCATTGCAGCCTCCTCCTTTGTTTACCCTTCACATCCCTTCCCAGCCTCCCCTACTGTTTTGCATGGCTGCCTTTACAAATGGTTAATGTGTGTTAGAAGAAAAATTTTCAAAGAAATTAAAACAGTACATCATTTTTGTCATAAACACACTAAAAAATAACTGACTTTTGACTCATTAGGTACATATTTATAAATATTTTTTAAATTTTCCATGAATCATTATTTACTCTAACGGATATGTTCTACTTCAGTCTAGCATAATGTGTGTAAGCTGTTCTGTTTCATTCCATTAAGTCAATTAAAAACTGCAAAATGAGCTGAATAGACATCTCAGAGACTAGCAAATACACAAATTGCTCAGTGACATTAATCACCAGGGATATATAGATATATAGATATTCCACAATAAACTTCTTATTTGTATAGCTATTATTAGAACAACAAAGAATTCCAAATACAGTGAGTATATGGAGAAAGGACTATACTGTAGGAGGAAATGAAAACTAGTACAGCCATTGTGGCAAACTGTATGGAAGTTTCATAACCATCTAAGTATAGAACTACCATATGATTCAGCTCTTCCACTTTAGAGTACAGTTCCAGAATAGAGCAAAGAGATACCTGTGTTTACATGTCATTAGTAGCACTATTCACAATACTCAAATAGAATCAACTAAAGTGCTCATTAATGCATAAATAGATAAGCTATGGTATACTTGCATAATTGAGTAGTATCTAGCCATAAAAAAAGAAAGTAGTGGCTGGGAAGGTGGCTCAGTGGTAGAGTGCTTGCCTTGCATGCCTGAGGCCCTGGGTTCGATTCCTCAGCACCATATAAGCAAAAAGAAAAAAGCCAGAAGTGGTGCTGTGGCTCAAGTGGTAGAGCACTAGCCATGAGCTGAAGAGCTGAGGGACAGCACCCAGGCCCAGAGTTCAGGCCCATGACCGGACCCCTACCCCCAAAAAAAGAAAAGAAAAGAGGCAGGGTGCTGGTAGCTCACGCCTGTAATTCTAGCTACTCAAGAGGCTGAGATCTGAGGACCACAGTTCAAAGCCAGCCAGGGCAGAAAAGTCTGTGAGACTCTGATTTCCAATAAACCCCTAGAAAACCGGAAGCGGTGCTGTGGCTCCAGGGTAGAGCACTCACCTTGATCTGAAGAGCACTGGGACAGCGCCCAGGCCCAGAGTTCAGGTCCCATGACCAACAACAACAACAAAAAAAGGAATGGAAATGCCACTATTTCTAGCATGATGGATGAGTTTGGAAGGTATTTTGTCCTGTGAAATAAGCAAAGAGATAGAGAATATGCTCACTTGTCAATGTGGAAGCTAAAAGTTGATCACATAGAAGAAAAGTACAATGGTTACTAGAGGCTGGGAAGGGTAGCTAGGTAGGAAAAGGATGGTTAATTGATATAGGGATGCAGCTGGATAGGAAGATGAACTTTTAATGTCCTGCAATACAGGAAACAGCTGATCTCAATAAATTACATACTTCAAAATGACTAGTAGGATTTCAAATGCTTCCACACAAATAAATGATAAATGTTAGAGGTGACAGATATACTAGTTACTAAAATGCTAATTATACACTGTGTGAATGTTGTGAAGTATCATAATGAATCCCCCATAAATATGTACAAGTATATGGCAATTAAAAATGTAAAATGCCGATTCCAACCACTACACAGATTTCATGACTCCTCAAGAGGATTGTAACCTACTGCTTAAAAGCTGTGTTGCACTTGGAATTCACTCAAGTAACTCAGCCTGCTCCTTAAAATTGAAAAAAAAAGCAAGGAGTCTAAACTATTAATGGCTAAGTGTTGATAAGCCCTTTTGGTAATCACTAGAAAAAGTTAATGATTTCCTGGAAACATTAGCAGATCACACTTGACCATAGATGTTTTTTCCCAGTAAGGAACAGCAAGTAAAAAGTAAATGTTCCCTTAAGATCAGCCTGCTCTGAACTCAATAATAGGAAACATAAGACTTCAACACTGCAGCTCATGCAAAAAAATTTAATTGGAAATTAGTAATGCTATTAAGTAAGGCACAGAGGCACTGGCAGCTTCCCATAGGAAATGTTTGTGAACTATCATTAATTTTTTAGCCTGATAAAACTGCAGAGTACTGATAAATATGCTAGTGATAAAAATTAGGAATTGAAAACCATTTTAAGAAGATATTTTGAATACTCTGTCCTTCATTTGGTTACCAAATATTTAGTAATTGCTGCATGTCAATCATTACTTAATAGGTACATGGAAAGCCTCTGAACAGTTACAGAGTCCTCACAGCCAGGTGGCCTTTAGAGAGAGGACTGACTTGCAAATCATAAATCAGCGATGCAGACCTTGCTAGAGAATCCTTAGGCAGAGCACTGGGCACTAAAGTCCTCCAAAGCTGCTTCTCAGAAATTTGAATTAAATATGGTTTCCAGTAAAGACAACTAAAGCATTCTACTTTCAGATTTATACAAATTATTTTCCTATTAAACATGCTGTGACATTAACAGTATGTTCTAACCCACATTTAGACTAGTTAAAAAATACTATGTATAAGAGAAACAGAGACAGCATGGCATGAAGGATAACAATAAGACACACACCTCTAATCCTTGCTGCCTAGGAGGCTGAGATCTGAGGATCATGGTTCAAATCCAAAGCAAACAGGAAAGTTTCTGAGATTCTTATATCCAATTAACCACCAAAAACTAGAAGTCGAGCTGTGACTCAATGGTAGGCTGCTAGCATTGAGCAAAAAGGGCTGAGGGACAGAACCCATGCTGAGTTCAAGCCCCAAGGCCAGCATGTACAGGTGCACACACACACACACACACACACACACACACACACACACACACACATATACAAAAATTAGACCTACAGACACAGCAGAGGGGGAGTCACAACACACCTCTTAAAAGCTAAGTGAGTTAATCTCCTGAGCAACAGATTCATTACCTGCACTTAATATCTGGCTACTCCTGAGATCATTGAGAGTATAAAGTAAAGGTATCTGTGAAACACTTTTAAATGCTGTTGTGATTTTCCAGTTCTGGGGTTTGAACTCAAGTCTTCTTGCTAGGCATGTGTTCTATCACTTAAGCCATGGCTCCAGCCTCAATGATCACCTTTTGTAGAATCGATAAACATAGTAAAATTGTCAGGATAAAATGAACAAATATTAGGAAGGCATAGAGTTCACATTGGTCATATAATTAAAACTATTCTGTTTGTTTTTCATGTAGTCACTCAATGAAAACCTGAGAAAGGATCCAACAAGTGGTAGATTCTCCTTAAGTTTCAGAAACACTTGAGGCATTTGAATCTTGCTTGGCCAGCAAGAAATACAAAACAATCTACAGATTGTTAACTTTCTTTAAAGGACAAGAGTTCACATGACACCCTCCCCCCACTCAGGAGGCTTATTCACTCTTGGCATAGGCAAACCACAAATAGATGGCTCTTTCTGGGGTTCAAAGATTGTCTCCTTGGGGCTGATGCGGGAGAGCATGCCCAAGTCCTCCGCTAGTGGCACATGGCACAGCTAGCCATCCACATGACTACCATTGGTTCTGAGGTAAAACAGTTAATAGGGAAAATGTAGGCTTTCTATCCACCATCTTTCTGCATTCATTTCTATGATAGGAAACTATCTACCTTAGATAGAAATGCAGAATCCTGACTCTTAAAGGTAGAAGGTATAGACTGCATGCTTCCTATTGCCATGGTTGGTTAATATTCTGACGTCAACAATATTGAGGATGGCTGAAGGTGATAAGACCTGTAATATGGGATGTCTGTGGGTTGCTTTTGAAAAGGTCACTTACAAATGTATATCTCTGGAACCTAGAATGGATTTCTCCAAATGAATTTACAACTGGGTGACCAAAGACATCTAATCCACCCACACTGTGAGGAGTAGCAGGTTGGGAAACCTGTGTTACCTCTGCAGGACCCGTTTTGCCACAAAGGTGCCAAGTAGCCTCAGGCAATGTTGCAGAACATAAGCTCCGGATGGGCAAAGAACAGCGCTAGGCTCAAACCCTGCATTGCTGCCTGTGGGATAATGTCAGTGGAGTGATCAACCACCTTCCACTCTAAATGCCCACAACAGTCAAATCATTTCCCATCATGAAAATTCTTCTATCCAGGTGTGGTGTGAAGATACAGTAATCCAGATCAGTTTCCATAATCTTTTTTTCCATATCAAGAACACATAATGTGAAAACTAAACCCTGACGTATGATGCTGATCACAGTTCAAGGTGACCAGTCAGAGTCAGGTCTCTGGCCACTGGGGCAATCTATCTGGCCACTGGGGGGATCTATCTCTCTAGCAGACATGAGAGTCTATCAAGCAATACTATGGTGAGGCTCTGCTTACCAATTCATAAAGAGAGTGCCTAATGTAGGGGAGCACATTGTTAACCCTTTTGCCTTGTGGTTTTAGGGTCCAACTGTTAAATAAATGGGTATCTGTTGGGTCTTCGTCCATCCCACAAAAGACGGACGGGGTCCGAGGAAAGGTAAGTGTGGCGCTCGCCCGGCCGTTCCCTAGCCTCCCTCAGCCCAGAAGACAATCAGACACAGCAGGGAGCCAAATCCAGCAGGTAGAAAAACTCGTTTATTAACAGAGAGCAGCCCCCTTTAAAGACAAAAAGGGTGGGTGGTATGGTAAGGGAGGAAGAGGAACCAATCACTGTCAAGGTCACACCCTATCATTCACCTGAGCCTTCAGGGGCTGGTTAGGCACTGATCAGAAGATCCATTGGGGTCTGCCCACTCAACCCTCTCCCAGCACCATCTTGGCTGCCCATGTGCTCTACAGTAAATTAGGCTCTGCCCACTCAACCCCCTCCCAGTGCCATCTTTGCTGCCCATGTGCTCCACAGGTACCTTAGATTTCCAAAGGCCCTCTGTAATTCCAGTGCCTACTTGTGCTCAGAGTGAGTTGTCTTTAGGAAACTGTCTGGTTTCAATCTTGCTTACTGTAATTGCTCTTACTACCAGGTCTGAACAAAAGAACGAGACCGTAGGCTAGAAGTGGGTTGTCAAGATAAAGATTGGTTGTGTATAAAAGTGCAGGTGGGAGCCAGGCACCGGTGGCTCATGCCTGTGACCCTAGCTATGGTGGCTCATGCCTGTGACCCTAGCTACCTACGATGGCTCACAGCTGTAATCCTAGCTACAGTGGCTCAAGCCTTGGATCCTAGCTACAGTGGCTCACGGCTGTGATCCTAGCTACTCAGGAGGCTGAGAGCTGAGGATCATAGTTCAAAGCCAGCCCAGGCAGGAAAGTCTGTGAGACTCTTATCTCCAATTAAAACCACTAGCAAACCGGAAGGGGCACTGTGGCTCAAGCAGTAGAGCACTGGCCTGGAACTGAAGAGCACAGGGACAGGGCCTAAGCCCCGAGTTCAAGCCCCATGACCCACAAAAAAAGAAAAAAAAAATGCAGGTGGGAGCAGAAGAAAGGTCAGGAATGAGCTGTGTGAGTACTCCCTGTGCTCAGCACTTCTATCTCCATGGCTACCTTGGTTTCATTTTGTTTTAATGAGAAAGCAACACAGTTTGGCATGCATGTTTTATTAAGAAGTGTGTTCAAATAGCCATCTCTACATGCTCTTCCCTAAAGAAGCAAACAAAGGGCAAACTAGCCAGCTCTGGACCCCTTGATGTTCCCCTTGGCCTTCCTCTCTTTCTTCTCAACTGGGTGGCTTGCTTCTTTAAGATCATCTTGATTGTGGGTTATTACTAGATACATTTCATAACTGAAGAAATGTAGAGTTAAAGGAGTTTAGAAAACATAGCCAACGTTATACACCAGAGTTAATTTTTTTTGTCTGTCATGGGACCTGAACTCTGGGCCTGAGCGCTGTCCCTCAGGTCTCAGCTCAAGGCTAGTGCTCTACCACTTGAGCCACAGTGCCACTTTCAGGCTTTTTTTGTTTATGCAGTGCTGAGGAATGGAACCCTGGGCCTCAGGCATGCAAGGTAAGCACTGTACCACTAAGCCACCTTCCCAGCCCACCAGAGGCAATTTTTAACATGAATGTTCTATTGGTGGGTAAGAGGTTCAGCTTGAAATGGCCAGGGCACAGGATGGGTTGGAGGTATCTTGGAAGTGGATGGGAGCTCAGGTATACCCAAATTCTGCTTCCTTAATTACTTCCTGACAGAGGTGAAAGGGATATGATTGCTCTGTACCTGGTGGGAAGAGAAGACAGTATGTGGGAGAGGCAGTTCATAACCAGGTGGGGGCAGCAGGAAGTAGGGCTTCCATGAATAGTGCATTCTCCTGAGGAGTCTACTAACAGGCCCTCCCAGACCAGATTAGAGGTAAAAAGCAGTTTGATTAACTGTAAATGTAACTTTGATCTCCTCAATTAACCTCTGATCCTGAAAAATGTTTCCAGAAAACTTTCCAAGCACACATGACAAGCTAGGTTGTAGCTCTGTGGTATGATGTGGCATATGCAGTACATGTGTCTGTGCTTAGTATGTAAGAGGCTTTAGGGTCCATCACTAGCACACCCACACACACACATACACAGACACACACACAGACACACACACAGACACACACAGACATACACATCATAAACAGACCATATAAAAATCGCAGAGGCCACATAATGAATGTGGAAGGAAGGAGCCCTGTTTAGCAGTAATAAAATAATGAATGCATTCTACTACAAAGGGAAGGAAAGAGAGGAAGGAACAGGAGCCAAATGAGCAATGGCCCCCCCAGAGGATAGTGTGACTTTTGTAGAGTACAATTGCCACAAAGAATATAATTTGCTTTAGTAATATGGTTTTTCATTTGGTTTCCAAGACTTGTCAGAGAACTAGGGAGTAATACACATACATTTAACATACTAAATTTGTATACATGATTTCTTTGCAAAAGCATGGACAAATGTCATATGAATCACTGTCTGTTGACCTAAAAAGTGCTACCAAATTATACTGATCACACCATATCAGAAGACCCTGGAGTGATCCAAACTAAATCTACCTGGTAGTAAGACCAGTCCATTCTTCTATTTAGAGTTGCCCATATATCATAAGTAAAGATGCATCACAAGTAAGACCCTCAAATTCTGAATTCCAATTTAAAATTATTAAAGCAAGATACTTTTGTCTTTTTTTTTTCTATTTTCTGGAGGCAGGGTCTTATAATATAGCAAAAGCTGGCCTAGAACTTACCATGTAACCCAAGCTAGGCTAGACTCTCCATCTTCCTGCCCCACCCCCCCAAGGGCTGAGCTTTCAGATTTCTACCACTTCAAAGCTACAGTAATTGATTTCATTTTTGGTGGTGATACTGAAGTTTGAACAGGAGACATTCTTTTCTTTGGTCAATTGTGGGGCTTGAACTCAGGGCCTAGGCGCTGTCCGTGAGCTTTTCTGCTCAAAGGTAGCACTCTATCACTTTGTGCCATCGCTCCAGTTCCAGTTTTCTGGGGATGATTGGAGATAAGGGTCTTAATGACTTTTACTGCCCCACCTGGCTTCAAACCAAAATCCTCTGATCTCAGCCTCCTGAGTAGCTAGGATTACAAGCATGAGCCATCAGTGCCTGGCTGAGACCCTGTATTTCTGAGGCAAGTATTCTACCACTTGAGCCAGTCCTTCAATCATTTTTGTTTTTGGTTCTTTTTCAAATCTGCCGTGGGCAAGCCAGAAACACTGTCCTACTAGCTAAACTTCCTGAGGCAATTAGATAGGATGTAAACTCTAATGTTCTGCTTGTTTCTTGGGATGTCACGCTAGCACAGAGTGACCAAGAACTATAACCTCCACCTCCCAAACTAAATTACAGACGTGAATCACTGCACCTTGCCTAAAGCAAGGTCTTTTAAATTTAGCTGTGTTTTCCTAGATGAGAGAGGAGGCGGGGAGATCCCACAAAGTTTTGATAAAAAGATTATTTACCAAACACCGTCATTCAATGTTTATGAAACCACATGATAAGATAGCACACAATGAACACTTTGACTGTTTAACTACTGTGAAGGAAAGAAAACCCAAGGGAAGGAGAACCGGTTTGAAAGCAATTTTAGGATTTCTGATACATAACTTTGGTGGCTGGCCAAATACCAGGGAGAATTTTCCTTCCAATTTCCTTTGAACAGCGGTAGAGATTTATGTAAGGCAGTGTAATTTAGTTGAGGAAAAACCGTGATTATGTCAGTTTGGCCTTACCCTTGAACTGACTTTACATTCTCTTGAGAGCTTGCTTGGCCTGCCCTGAAGTACTCAGTTCCAGAAAAAAATCTGCCCTATGCTATTAGAAAGAGTTTTTCAAGTACATTCCATTGGTAATGCTGATGGTTCACCAGGAGGCACTTGAAAAGATTAACGCTTTGGTTGTCTCCTTTGTTTTTTATTTTGAACTTTTGTGTTGTTTGTTTTTTGGTACTTTTAGTTTGTTTTATTTTGATCACTGCACAGCTAAACTACAGTCTGCCTGCCTGCCTGTCTCATATGCACTCTCGTATTTGCTCATGACAAAACATACTGACTGTTTTAATGGCACTAATAATTTTGTTGTCCTTGTTCTACTGTCCCTGTGAAAGTTTCCAAGGTCACACTTAATGATTTTTTAATGTTTTTCTTTTCATTGTTAGAATATTTTTCTGAAAAGGCCTGGGAAGGAGGACAAATTTTATTATTTCTGAGTTGAAAAAAAAAACTATGTTATTTTTCAAGAACAGTATTAGTTTGCATTCTAGTTAAAGGGGTTCCCTTTTACATTAGGGGCAAGAAATTCACACTGAGCAAGTTGTTCATGAGCCGATGGTTACCCTTACAATTATAATCATAAATTCACTTTCAGATTTAGATCAGAAGACACTATGGCTTTTAAATGTCAATATGTAGGGCTTGTACAGGCTAAAAAGAAGGCAGAAAGAAATAATCCTTAACTTAAATTCACATCTTATACCAGAAAAACTCAAAATAACCTGGAGACATATAAAGTGAAATAATAAAAAAAAAACCTTTAGAAAAAACACACAAATGTTATAGTTTGATGTCAAAAGCACAGTTCATAAAAGGAGAAAATGACAAATTAAACCATATCAAAATTTAAGACTTTTTGCTCTGTAAAAGACACTGTCTAAAGGAGGGGAAAACAAGCTACATACTGGCACAAAATACCTGCAAACCAGCTATTAATCATTTATGAGGACTATCAGTCCTCATGAGGATTAATAGCTGGTAATGTACAAAGGACTCTCAAAATTCAACAGTAAGAAAACGATTTACTCTAAATTCCCTATTTTTCTGATGTCGCATCCATTATTATATACCTGACTTCTTTTCCCAACTTTGTTACTTTCTGTCGTCCTAACAGCGGGGGACATTTCACTGCAATGAGTAGTTTTAACTCTTGCTTTTCAGAAATCCTCATTTATAATTGTGATTTCTAACTGGAGCATGTCCTTGGGAGATAGCTCTATAATTGGATCCTGACTCTTTGCTACATAAATGGACAAAGTACTTCCAATCTTAGTTACCTTATTGATAAGTTAAGGATAAAGCCACCTGTTTCACAGGCTTATTTTGAAGATACTTACACACAGTAAGCCCTTAATTTTTTTTTCTTCTTTTTCTCATTAAGAACTAAAATGCAGCTTGATTTTGGGATAAATACCTTGACCAAAAAAAAAATCTTTAGTTTTAGTTCCAAGGCTTCTTTCTATTTGGAAAACAGGAAATATATCTCTAAGGAGTATAGACTGTGGGTTAAAGTGAGGCTTGAAAATTGTGGATGAAGTGAGACTAAATTTAGTTCTTAAGAATTTCAATTTAGGGGGCTGGGAAGGTGGCTCAGTGGTAGAGCGCTTGCCTTGCATGCCAGAGGCCCTGGGTTCGATTCCTCAGAACCACATAAGCAAAAAGAAAAAAACCAGAAGTGGCACTGTGGCTCAAGTGGTAGCATGCTAGCCTTGAGCTGACGAGCTGAGGGACCGCTGTCCCTCAGCTCTCCAGGCCAAGAGTTCAGGCCCCATGACCGGACCCCAAAAAAAAAAAAAAAGAATTTCAATTTAGGAGAACACAATGATTATTTTAAGCCCATGTTGTCTAAGTCTGGGAAGCATAGCATAGCATTTATTATGATAAACCAATGGCAATCATATTGGTATTTAACTGCATATAGTAAGCCAAGGCAATCAAATACTAAGAAATAAATGTATATATTTAGACAAGCTCAAGACTGAAAGAAAAAACACTTTTGAATCAAATGATGCTGTTTCACGCATTTCACCTCCCTTCAGAAATACTTTTTAAGAAATGAACTCCCCCCCCAAAAAATGAACTCCCCACACGGTGATAAGCTTTGAATATGTCAGAGATTTTCAGTTATAGGTCAGCTAATTAAGCTACTGAATGGTAAGATCTAAACACCTATGATTTGAATTTCAAGGTAAGCGCTGAACATGGATCTCAGAGCTATGTGCAGGTCAGTCATGACAGTTGGGTTCTCTGGGCAATACTAACCTGAAAAAACTGACAAAGATGGAAAGCGGAGAAGCAAGTGTTATTCCTCTCATATTAATGTTTAAAAGCACAAGGGAAAGTATACTTAACTTTTGCTGGTTACTTGCTCTACTTATGAACAGTCATAAAACACAAAGTACCAAGGAATACTTGAAGACAAACTCTTCTCAAATATTCTTTTTAAACCATGGATATAAATTTGCAGAATGAGTGCTTACCTAGCAAAATAGCTTTGTTTTCGTTCCTTCTTCTCCTCCTTGGTATCCATAATACACAACCAAAAGTACAAAGTATTTGGAAAAGTTCTTCTTTTTAATCAATGACTCATAGCCCTGTAATTAAAAAATAAGAAAGCAACTATAAGTGAACAAGTTTATAATGGCCAATGTGAAGAAGAAAGCAGAGTAGAGTTACAGGACCCAAAACAAATGAAAGATAAACTTTAACCAGGAAACACAGTCACATGAGTCCAATACAAAATGTAAATGCTCCCTGGAAGGGGTGGTACAGGGAGGCAAATCACAAAACTACAATTGGAATTAAACCACAAGTCAGAATGTTGATGGAAAACCAATCCAAAGTACTTTCCTCAAAATTAACACTTATTTCAAAATGGACCCAAGAAAATTTATACTGACATTGGAAAATTATAGGCTAACTTTGTAGATGCTACTTATTTTTTAAAATAATAAACTCATCATCACTCTTTCCAAGTAACTAATAATGAACATGTCTCATAGACAATTACGTGGCATGGCTCTCTTAGGTGTTTGACAAGAATAATAAAAATAAAAATTACTTTGGTGATCTGTTTTATTTTGGATTAACACCCCAGCCAGAACATTCCATTTGAGCAAATGTAGAAACGAAAGGACAAGGATCAGGAAACCACTCTCCTTCCGGGTGTGTTCTCAATTCCCTGCTTCCTCTCTCCACTGATCTCCTCACATATGCTTACTAGCCAAGGTTTCAACCATTAATGAACGCTGTCTCCAGCTCCAAACTCCTTATACACCACTCTCATTGTGTCTACCTATTGCCTGCTTCAATCTAAATTTCCTGCAGAATGTTTACACTCCTGTACCCATCCTTTCACCTTGAAACAAAAGCATTTTCACAAATCAAATTTTAGTATTTTTAAGGTGGCAAAGAACATTCATGGATCAAAATTATTTCCTGAATTCATTAAACAATGCAATCCTAATACATAGTGCATGAAAAGTACTGTGATAAGTACCAGAGCTGCAGGATAATGGGACATGATATTTGGTCTAATGGAATTTATTGTCCTGTGAGAGAGACACAGGATTTCAAGGTAATGAGATAAGGGCTGTGCTGGAGGAGACACAGAATGCCACTGGAGTCTCCAGAAGGAACAATTAGCTCAATGGAGACATTCAACTACGTACATATTTCAAAATACCATGCGATATATAACAAAAATACATAATTTTACCTGTCAACTAAAAAAGTAAACTTTTAAGAAAGAATACTTAGTCATAATACTCAATGCTACCTTCCCTCACCCACCAAGCTTATGAGTATGGGCTTCCCAAGTAAAGATCCAGCTTGATCAAAAGCAAGGCGATACAAGAGTTCCCCATTGCTCCTGATAAAGTGTGAAGCAAAGGTATGGTGTGAGCTGAAGACAAAGGCTCAGAAAGGAACAGAGCCATAGAAGACCTTGTATGTCTGCTAAGCAGCTAAAACTTAGACATTATCTCCCACTGACTAATCCTACACTGCAGCTTGTTTGTCATCACCAAATGAGGATGCTGGACCGACAGCAGCACTTGCAAACAGTCACTACCAAATCTGGCAGAGCCAGTTCTGAGATAAAACCAATTTTCTCATCACACACACACACACACACACACACACACACACACACACACACACACACACACACACACACACACACACACGGAAATCATCAAAGGGTTTCATAGGAGGGATTATGACATAATCATAATATAAAGAATTCAGTTGGTAGGATCAAGAAAGTAGCCTCATGAGAAGTTATAGTAAATTACTTAAGGCTCCAACCTCAGAACCAAGAGATAACACAGAGAGGTATGAGTGCAAGAAGTATTTAGAAGGCAAATAGATTATTTCATAAAAACAACATAGGAGGAATGAAAACCACCCTCCAAGATTCTGCAGTGACAAGGCAGATTATGACAGCAAAGATACCATGAAATAGCATGAAAAGGACAGACTGGGCATGGAATAGAGAAGACGGAGATTAGAAATCAGTTGTGAACATGTTATCTTTGTGGTGCTCATTCAAAGTTAAAATTCAGCAGACATTTTATAACATCAAAAATTCAGAAGCCAGGTGTTTGTGGCTCATGCCTGTAATCTTAGCAACCTGGGAGGCTGAGATCTATGGACTAAGGTTCAAAGCCAGCCTGGGCAAGAGCAGCCGGCCATGAGACTCTTACCTCTAATTAACTACCAGAAAGTGAAGCTATTACTCAAAACGGTAGAGTACAAACCTTGAGCAAAAGTTACTCAGTGACATTACTCAGGACCTGAGTTCAAGCCCTATGACCAACAAAATAATGACACTAATAACAACAATAATAATAATCTGAGAGAATAAGGAAAGCTAGAGAGAAATTAGACATTATCAGCATATGGTTGTAGTTAGAAAGAAAAGAAAAACAATAACATGATGATGAGATCACTTTGAATGCTTGACAACTACCCATAAGGCCCTGCATAGAAACAATGGAAGACACAGTAACAACACAGGCTTGTTCACAAAAAATACGGGCTCGGCCCTCAAGGAGTTTATGACCCAGTGGGGAAAAGACACAGCAGATAAACTCTAAGATAGTAACTGAGAGCTGGACAATGAATAATAGTAAAAATCTAGAACACAGGAAGTCCAAATTTAATTGAGATGTGTAATGAAACAAAATTTTCAGGGCAATTAGGGTTTCAATATGTAAAGAAGAGAGAGAAAAAGAATTGCATAAAGATGGATTATCTAAAAGAGCAGGGCATAGTCAGACCAGCAAGACAGTGGCTATTGGTACAAGCACAGAGATACAGGACTAGAGATAGAGAACTAGACATAA
The DNA here is from genome assembly GCF_000151885.1 of Dipodomys ordii. NCBI lineage: Eukaryota > Metazoa > Chordata > Mammalia > Rodentia > Heteromyidae > Dipodomys > Dipodomys ordii. Next base: position 781,676 of record NW_012267313.1, on the reverse strand, counting down.
AGGTTAGCCACAAACCTGTAAGGGGAACAACCATACAATGATTCAGAAACCTTTATTTCTAAGAAGCTGAAACAGAAATGCCAATTCATTTCCCTAATTCAACAGTACTAGCTACACTGAACCCATTTGGGGGCACATTCTTGTCTTTCCACAGAAGGCAATTGAAGATGGGTTAGAAAAGTAATGGGGCCAAGTTTACAATGTCCAGTACCTCAGCATAGACCCTATGGGTGGGAGCAAACGGAGTTAAAGTCATTGAGGAGTCATTGAAGATCTCCAACAGCACTGTATCAATGGAGGAGTAGGAGTAGAAGCCAAGCAATTTGAGGTAGGTAATATTCATTCAAGGGTCTGAATGATGAAAGAAGGAAAAGGAAAGATCATGGCTGAGTGTTCTCCTCTCCTGAGTCCCATCATTGTTTGGATGCATTGACCTCCTCAACTCTGGATCAATTAGAAATATCTTTCCCCAACCCTGACATCATTTGCTGTTCCCTCTCTTCCCTAATTCTACTTGACAACACCCCTGACCAATTGTGTACTCTCTCTCTCTCCCTCTCTCCTTTTTCCACTTGATATCTATACTTACTGAGAAGTACTTACTAGTGCCTGGTGAAACAAGGCCTCCTCACTTAGCTTCCTCAACTCTAAGAACAAGTTGCCCTCAAGGCAAACACCCCCATGTTTCATATGCTCCTTGTACTTTCCTAAACACCTGACACCACACCACTGGTACCACAGTATATAAAAAATCCACATCAAAGCTAAACAAACAGTTAAATTAAACCAGACTTGGGGATAAAGTCAGTTATAGGACAGACCAATACAAATTGAAGGACTCCTCTGAATGAAGAAGTATTGGAACACACAGGATATCGCCTTTGCCAGACTCCTCAGATTTCTGAAAGGATTAGAATCCACATCTCTCTGCCCTGCTGTAGGCCAAGTGGTTTGTTTTGAAGTTTCTCTTCTGTGTGATACAAATGATCTGTTTATTAGGTTTCTCCTCATGAATAAAAATGAAGTCATAACAACCTAATTGGATTTTTTTATATTGCAAGCTGAGCCAGAAACTAATGTTTGATTCCAGGAAAAAAATATTGACAGAAAGGAACAAAAGAAAAAAGAGTAAATGATCCAAGAACTGACATCTGGTGCTGCTGTGTCTATTTAGAACTCATCGGGCTTTTTTAAATATATATATTCTTTTAGATAAATTTTAAAAAACATGGTAATCTTTCACTTCCTTTCTGTGTAACTTTTTTAATTCCTTAAACAAGACAGATGTAGTCCTTGCAGCCAGAAACACACCAGTAGATTAAACAGAAGTAGGTAGAGAGAGGGTGCTATAAAAATGATTTGCACAGAACAGAACACCATACAGCAGCCTTCATGCTTCAGTGCAGAACCAAAGCTCTTTAAATCAATTTCTAATGGGAACTACATTTTCCATTGTAAGTGGTTATAATGGGCTCTTAAAAGCCTTCAGTTCATTTAATGTTGACTTTTCCACACATCAATTTACGCTAGACTCATCCAAACAGTAACTTAGAAGAGTTTCCTGCATTGATGGTGTATATAGACCAAAAGGAATTGTATAAGGGAACACAGGATGGATCTGTCTAAACATTCCTTTTTGCAACCTTAAATCAGAATAGTCAATTAAATTAAATTCAGATAGTTATTGGGCAGCCAGGTAATCGTGTCTCATAAATAATCCTAGTTACTTAGGAGGCCAAGTTATGAGAATTGAGGTTTGAAGTTAGTCAAGGTAGACAAATCAAAGAGACTCTTATTTCTAATTAACCAACATAAGTGAAAATGGAGATATGGCTCAAGGGGTAAGGTGCTAGCCATGAGCCAAAAAGCTGAGCAAGGTCCAGAGTTCAAGCTCTAGTACCAGCACAAAGAAAAAAGAAATAAAAGGCACATGAGAATGGGCCTCCCCTCTAAGACATGCATTTTGTATTAAAATGGAAGTGTTTTCTTTTTGACAACACAGCACTGTTTAAAGAGAATTTAAGCAGAGAACTTCAGAGACCTCCTTACTGCATCAAACCAGTATGAACTATGCAGAACAAGGAAGGGCCTGAACTCCACAGCTCCCTGAACTTACTTCTAACCTGTCAGGGCTAATCTAGGGTATCTATCAGCTGTTTTCCCAATAACATATTTCCTACAAAACAAATCAATGACAGGAACACACATTGAAGCTTTATTGTTCTAAGTTTGGCCAGTTGCTCCACACACCAAAATGTACCTTTTTTATGCAGACATTTCCTCCTAGAAAAAACACATTTTACCAAAATGTGACACGTGTTCATTATCTCAAAGCAACAATGTCGTCTAAACCAAAAAAAAGATGGGGCTGGGAAGATGGTTCAGTGGTAGAGCGTGTGCCTTGCATGCCTGAGGCCCTGGGTTCGATTCCTCAGCACCACATAAGCAAAAAGAAAAAAGCTGGAAGTGGCGCTGTGGCTCAAGTGGTAGAGCGCTAGCCTTGAGCTGAAGAGCTGAGGGACAGCGCCCAGGCCCAGAGTTCAGGCCCCACAACTGGACCCCCCAAAAAAAACAAAACAAAAAATAAATAAACCAAAAAAAGATAGTCAAAGTCCAGTGTTAACTAAGGTCAGAAATTTGAATACTTTAACAAGAAACCTGGAAACAAAGATACAGACCTAAACATAAATGTTAGCCACAAACCTTCCTGCAAAGGGAACAACTAGTAGGTAATGTCACCCAAATACATAATGTGTCACAAAAACTTAAAGTTGCAATGACAAAACTCAAATGTAATGGCAGGGAAAGAGCCATAAAGGGAGGTGCAAAGCAAAGTGATAACCAAGGAAAGCTACCAGTCCACTACTGAGAAAATGAGATGAGATCTTTGAATGGTAAAAGTAGCAAAGAACTCGATGAGTGAGTCATCTTTTCTCTACTTAGGGTCCTTAACTGGACCTGTAAATAATTAAACTAATAATGTGAGTTTAAGTGGACTGTTTTTTTTTTCTAACTGAAGAGATGTGAAAAATTCCATCAAAGCTCCTAAATAGTCTATGTCTGGCCCACTCAGATCAGAACATGTAAAAGAACATGCAAATACATGTGAAATAAAAGAACTGGAAACTGCCAAATCTGTGAGACATGCCATAAGCCTGAAAGTGAGCAAAGACCCTGAAAAGTTTCAGCAGAAGTTAAAAGGGGACTGTGGAGCAAATCATATAGACCTCAGCCAAATCTGAGAAATGATCACTGAGTGCAGGTTAGTAAGCACCTAGTAGAGAAAATAGTGAATCCTGAGAGCCAGGATATGCTGTGAATACCAACCATCCAGAACAACAAGGCAGAGTCCTTTCTAAAACATCTACCATGGACCAAGAATCCCACGGCAAATACAAAGGAAGGACAGCTCAAGAAGAACTAGCAGCTGCAACAACACCCTCAGCTGGTAAAGGAGAAATGGTGAGGGCTCTGACACTGCCAGACACAGAGAATCACAGAATATAGAAGGGGAGCACCTGACTCTACCTTGAAGAAAAAGGAAAGGAGTGTCAGGGACAAATCACAGATGACGCTAGTACTGAGCTATGAAGGTAGAGCAGGCATCTCCAGATGGTGAGTGCAGAAAGGCCAAGCAGTGGGAAGGGAATGTATGGTGTTCATGGAATCCTGGTCTGGTATAGCTGGAGGGGCAGGGCTGGTGGAAGAGAGGATGCTGGCATAATCAACCTACAATGATCTAACTTCCTTCTGTGACATAGCTTCTATTCCAGGGGATTGGTTAAAAGAAGGAAGTATAACTGCACTTAAAAAACATTGGGTCAGTTTCTTTTGAGCTGTTTATGGACAAGTTGGAGATCTGCGGGCTGGATGTGTAGTAGATGTTTTCATAATTAGATGGATTAGGAAAATCATTGACCATACCAAAGGGTAATTGCTGACTCACCGACTAACCTCAGCTTGCAGCTGGAGGCCGATCCCAACCTTTGACCTGCCTGGAGGAATGTTAGTAGCAAAATGCAGTATTCTTTCAGAAGCCACTAAATGTGCCCTTCTTGAATGAAAAGATAGATGCCTCCTTAGAAACATTTTGGAAAGATACAGAGCACCCAGGTTAGAATGCTGGGATTTGGAAAGACCCCAAGTGTATGCAGAAGGGAGTAAATTATTAGGAAGAAAATTTATTCCATAGGAATCTGGAGTTTTACTGATGAGGGGTTAAGGAAAGAGAGAGGTAGAGCTTAGTGTTCATACAAGTGAAGATGAATTATGGTTTTAGATGTTACTAAGATCCATATATCTAGTGTTGTGATTCAACTATGAACTCCCCCCACACACACACACAAAACCCACCATAAATGCAATCAACCAGAATTTTAAAAAACGGAATTCCTTGCTAGCACTTTTCAGTATTAGACTGTGTCAGGGTTGCAGTTAGATCCAAGTCTCACATGACTGGAGAAATACTGAGTGATAAGGTAAACCAGAACTGTTAAATGACATGCAATTAAATTGTTAGCCAGGTAAGGGTAACTCAAACCTGAACTCCTAACTACTCAAGAGGCTGATATCTGGAGAATTATGCTTTAAGGCTAGCTCTGGCACAGAATTTTGCTACATTGCATTTCAAAAATAACCTGCAAAAACAAAGCTAGAGACATGGTGCAAGTGGTAGAGTTCTAGCTAGCAAGTTCAAGGCCTCACAAACAAACCTCAGTACAGAAATAAAAAAACACCTATATTTAGTAAAAAGAATGGATAGATCTTCAAAAGACAAAGGAGTCTCCATTAGACAAGGAACAGTTCTCAACCTCATAAAAATCAACACCTTCACCTAAATGGTTTATTATATGGCTTTTATAGTATTGAAATGAAATTCACAGACAGTATAACCTTCTTACACAATTTTATAAATTCAATAGAATGCCCCCCCAAAAAATCTGATAACAAGTATTTCAAAAGGTCTAAAATTATTGGGCTTTAAATATGAATGAAGTGTCAAAAAAGATTTTGAAACAGGTATTTCCGTAACTAAATCCTCAGGCACAAATTCATGTAAAGGCATGAACTTGTACTTGCTTCTACAGGACCACCTTAGTGATCAGAGAAATTAGATCAGAAACCATTTTACTATATACAATAAGTACAGGAAACTGAAGGCACTGAGGGGTAGGGATAAATAGGGTAGATGGAAGCAAATCGGGACTGGTGTGGAATATTGTGATAAAAACTAGTACTGTAAATAATAACCAGATATTCCCATAAACGATCATTTGAAACAAATCTGTTTATTTTTGGTAGGCTGTCCTAATAATTGTCATAAGATCCTATAGAAGAAATCAACTTCCTGATTATAAGGGACAGTTCTTTATTTTCTTCATGTTTGCCACACACTGTAGAACATTAGGCACCTCTCCTTCCCCCAAGAAAATACCAGTAAGTGTCCTCCTGTGCTCCCAATATGTTCTAGGGGATGGGCTGGGTACTCTATCCATTGAGAACCACTATTAAGAGATAAAGTCAAGCCATATGGGTGAACTAATATTTTCCATTAATTACTGTTTTTTAATTCAAAAATTAAAATTCAGGGCTGAGAAGGTGGCTCAGTGGTAGAGTGCTTGCCTCACATGCATGAGGTTCGATTCCACAGCACTACATACACAGAAAAAGCCAGAAGTGGCACTGTACCTCAAGCACTAGAGCACCAGACTTGAGCTGAAGAGCTGAGAGACAGTGCCCAGGCCCAGAGTTCAAACCCCACGACTGACAAAAAAGAAATTAAAATTCACCAAGGCTGAGATTTTATAAACTCTAATCACCTCTTTTCAATATGGCATGCATTTTCTGAATAACACAGAACCACTTTTGTTACTAAGACAAAGCAACAGTTTAAAACAAGACAGGCCTGGTCAGAATCCAAATTCTACCACCCACAAGATGTACTGTATAGCCTTGGGCAAGTTGCCCAATTTCTCTAACCCTTATCTGGAAGAGAACTGTAATAGAGATTGCATGTGCCTAACAGGTGTCTCTCAAGAAATGTCTCTGGAATCTGGTACACTGTGAAACTGAAAATCCTATTATCTTATTCATTCATTTCAGTGAATTCCAGTATTTCATGAAATATCACTTTCAACAATGTCTGAAGAACTGGATTCAAATTTGTCCCAAATAGGAAAAACCATATAGAGCCGGGTGCCAGTGGCTCACGCCTGTAAGCCTAGCTACACAGGAAGCTGAGATCTGAGGATCATGGTTCAACACCAGCCCAGGCAGGAAAGTCCTTGTGACTCTTATCTCCAATATAACCACTAGAAAACCAGAAGTGGTGCTATAGCTCAAGCAGTAGAGCCCTTGCCTTGAGCTGAAGAGCGCAGGGATAGCGCCCAAGCCCAGAGTTCAAGCCCATGACTGACAAAAAAAAAAAAAAAATCTAGATTTGAATAGTAACAATATGCTCCCAAGGTTTTGTCCCATGGCAAGAAGTTAATATTCTCAGTCTTTTCAGATAATATGAAGTTCAGAAAGATTAAACAACTTACTCAAGGTCAAACTACCACAACAGTCAGACCCAGACTGATCAGCTCATGTCTGATCCTAAAGAGAGAATCTCTAATGTGATGACCTCTGCAGTAATAAGCCTGTTAGAGATTTTCACATCAACTTCCTGGTTCTTCCTGGATTTCACCACAGCTAAACCCAACAAGGGGCTGAACAGCAATCTTCTGGCCAATTGTCCTTGAGGATGTGAATGCTGATCTGTTTTCCTGTTACTTATAGCCGCATATTTCTAAATGTACTGCAGTGAATTTGTCATCAAATATATCTTGCTGAGATTAGACGAAGAGCTATATGGAAAGTCACTCTCATAATAATTCATTAAATTAATTACCTCTTCAATGTTAAGAACAGAAGTAATGAAATGTCTTTGATTATGCTAGCAGTATTTCTCTTTAGCAGCTGGAAAATTCCTTTGTATTGTTCCAAAATGTAATTGTCTGCCAATCTAATTATTTCTTCACAGAAAACAGATCGGTAAATATAGAAAATCAGAATGTGCAATATTGATCTTTTTTAAAAAATTGATTTTAAGCTACAAAAGTCATTTTTAAGCACTAGGATTGTAGCTCTTTTTTAGAACAAAAAAGTATGGACCTACAAAAATTCTATAAATTGTTTTAATATGTTAAATGTATCATCTGACACTCAGAAGATACAAGTCAGGCTTAGCTACTTTCTTTTTGTTTTTTTTTTTTTAGGCTTAGCTACTTTCTATCTGCACACATAGGATAGCAGGATAAATCTGCACTAAATCATGAAGTTATTACAGGTACTGAGAGCAGAAAGGAGTGTATTGTGCTGACTTCAGCTCCTAACCCTAAGAGAAAACTTCCTTTAACTTATCATCAGTCACTAATACCTCCTGAATGCACATAATTGGCCCTCATGCGAGAAGTGGGGAAAAAAATCACCCACAATGGTATTTTCCTCTACTGATTCTCCAAGATTTGATCATATTAGATTATCTCCAAGATAAATCTAAAGGTGATAAGACCTAAATATCAATTAATAAGCAGGTGAAATGCAGAATTTTATTCTCAGTTCTGGAATTCTTTATTTACTATAATAACTTTCATTACTTTATTATGACTGATTTCCTAAAATCACAGACATTTTCTAGCCCAGCCCCAAAAGAAATAAGCTCCACCATCTTCTGCAGTCATTGCACTGTTAGAGAACTCTACAAAGCTTTGCAGAGAATGGGTGCTAATGTGCACTGCTAGCTGGTGACCAACGCACAGAGCCAGTGCCACCACCCAGCATAGGTCCTTGTCTTAAACCATGCCACAACTCTCTCTATTCCAGAAGTAAGTATGAATAGTGCTACTACTATTACTGTTACTGCTGCTACTACTATTACCATTACTGCTACTATTATTATTACTGCTTGGTGTGATGGTAGCGATGATGGGTCTAAATCAAAAGTTAACTGATGAAAGAAATAAACCACAATATACTTTAATGGCTAAACTGTTCAAATAAATGCCTTTCTAAAAGGAAAACCCAAAGGGCTGGGAAGATGGCTCAGTGGTAGAGTGCATGCCTTGCATGCCTGAGGCCCTGGGTTTGATTCCTCAGCACCACATAAGCAAAAAGAAAAAAAAAGGCGGAAGTGGCGCTGTGGCTCAAGTGGTAGAGCGCTAGCCTTGAGCTGAAGAGCTGAGGGACAGCGGCCAGGCCCAGATTTCAGGCCCCACAACTGGACCAAAAAAATAAATTAATAAAATAAAAGGAAAACCCATATAACATATGATCTGCAAACATTAGTTTACAAAAATTAAATGTAAGTTCTAAGACCATCAATAAATGGTTCACCTAAACGGGTAAACTGTCAATTCATAAAGGAAAAGGCAGCGTGCTTCTTTGCTCTTTGTGGATAAGGTCTGCAATCAAATGGATTTTCAAAATACAGTGGCATACTCTTAGAAAACTGTAAAAGAAAAAATAAAGAAGGAGCTTTCTTCTTAATGTGTTTTCTGCATATTTATTTGCAGGAAGCATGTAAGCAGCAAAACCCAAAAGGAAACGATTTAATGCCCATAACACATTTATCAGTCATTTCTTCCATTTAGTGAGCATTTATTAAATAATCAATTTTATGCCAGGCACTAAATTATTTATGTAAACTCTCTACATACAGAAAGGACTCAATATTCCTAAATAAACTTCCATTTTTGAAAAGGGATGCAAGAATTACATAAAACAAAACAATCAGGGGAAATGATAAGAAAATTCAAACCAATGAGATGCATCACGTACAGCGCAAACTCAATGGAAAGTTAAGAAGAGGATCAAGTTGTTCAGAAAGGTCTCAGAAGGATGGCTCCCAAGCAACCATTTGTGGTTCTATGTCAATAATGCTATTCAAATCAACAATTACATTTGTAAACTGCCAATGATTTTATCCTGGTTTTTCCTGTATCAGAACACACTCAAGAGAACAGAAACTCTTCCTGGCTTCTGTCTCAGCCGCTTTGAGTGACAACAGAGAGGCACTCTTTGCTTTGCTCAGCAAAGTATAAATTGTGATAACTTCACTAATGTGGGCTCCAAAACAAGTGTCTGTCTACAAGGCATGGAATATGCCAAGTGTGACTATAAACCAGAAATGTGAAGTACTCTGAGCTCTTCTTGAAGAAAATTGGGTATTCAACTATAATTTTTCAGGAGGCTAGGACAAAAAGTGCCAAAAAGTTAAGATTCTTTTTCTTAAACATTGCTTGATATAGAAGTTTTTATAGCACCAGAAAGAAAAATGGCTCTTTGGTCACACTGGGTTACTACTGTTTTCAACCATGTATGCCATCACCACCACAACAAAATTAGAATTATACAATAACCCTTGCCTTGGCTATGTAACTTCAGTGCTTTGCACTAGAACAGAGACTGCGCCTGCATCCTTATCCAGTGTGCTATGGGACTTGTTTTATTCATTTTTAGTGTTACACATTTTGACACGAGGCACTAAGAGACAGTGGACATTTGCTTCTCTCTGTCAGAAGAGTCTGCTCTTGATAGCTGCCTTCCCTTCTTCAGCTTGGCTCCCAGCCTCAGCCTTGCTGCTGGAGTCCAGCTCAGCCCTGCCCAGTACAACACTGCCAAACCCAGCCAGGAGCAGCCAAACCGCAGACAACCTGCAGGTCCATGAACATGAGATGAATATTTGTGGATTTAAGCCACTGAGGTTTGGAAGCTATTATACAGCAAGAGAAAAACAAAAAGACTTAAGTACTTGCTTAGGAACATCTGGATCCACAAGTAACTTTATGGGAATTTTTCAACTACAAGAATTAAAACTACATTAAAGCACATAATACTATCTAAATCCTCCAACACCAAGGCCTAGAGTCAGAAGCAGCCAGCAGATGGTCCAAGAAGCTTCCTTTCTTTCCACTTGTCATTGACCCCATAGCTAATCTAATTTATCTCGTGCTGTGTTGGCATATTTATCTGTAGACTTTAATGTTATTTCTTGCTTATGAGTTAAATTGTGTTACTCCAAAAAAAACAGGTTAAAGTCATCATGAGGAGTAACTCCCAGAATGTGGCTTTATTTGGGTCATTGTAGCAAATGGAATCAACTCAGATGAGGTCATACTGGAATGTGTTGGTCCCTAACCCAAGATGATGTTCACACAGAGGTACACACAGAGAGAATGCTAGGTGAAGACTAATAACATGATATACCAGCAAGTCATGAACACCACACACTGCCAACAAAGCAGAGGAGACTGGGCCGGGAAGAGTTCCTCTAGGGGTTTCAGAGGAATCACAGCCTACTTTTAACTTGATTTTGGACAGAGTCCCTATAACTGTGAGATAATAAATTCATATATATTGTTTTCAGCTGCATAAACCCCTGCCCCACTTTGGAAAGCACTAGTCAAGACTATGTGAAAACATGTCCTGAGTTTCAGTCCTTTCTAGGAAATGCAAGATCTATGAAATTCTAACATACTTATGAATGTCTGACACATTCATGAAATTGTTTAGCTCAAACAAGCAACTCTGATGACAGAGTTGTCCTTCAACTAGGATTCACTTGTGTATTACTAGACTCACTATAAGGGTACTTGTTAACTGTGGTGTTTTCTGTAGTTTTTAGATTTTAGGAAGGAAAAATCTATTATCAGATCTTCAGGCTAATCTCTCTAAGACAGGACAAATGATGTAACATTCTAATCTTGAAAATAAGTAAAGAGAAGTCTGTGAAAAGAAGATAAAACTAAAAACCTATACTACTAAGAATGCCAACATAATGTTCTACTTTTTTGTTTTATGAGCATTATAGATAATGCTATTCTAGAAAAACAAAGGACATATATTAACATGAAACACAACCCATATAAGCTTACCAAAGGAACTAAGCAATAAAGCAAGTCAATGTTAGTTCATTTATTAGAATAGATATCTTAGTGTTCATGAAGTTAAGTTATTAATAGTGTTCCATAAAATTAAGTTATCAAGTGGTATAGAAGACTGACCTTAAAGGAAGAAATGTAGGAGTTAATTTCAGATAGGAAGAGCAGCAGAAAGAAGCAGAAATTGCTCTCCCGTTCATACAAGAAAGTACAAATCCCACTCATGGAGGATTATAAAGAATGCTGATTTCCCTAGAGTGCCAACTTCAAGCAGGATGGGTGTGGGAGACACTGATAAATGTGGAGAGGATATGGTCCCATCACTGCCTAAGCAATTTTCTCTGAGAAAGGTGCCAACACTGAAAGCTCACGAACTGTCTCCCTCAGGCTACTTCATTCTTCAAGAGGGACTGAGGAAGTAGCTCCATAGTAGAGGCTAGCCTCTACTATTGGGTTCCTTCCGTCGCCCTCCCCTCAACCCCCAGATAGACAAACACACAGACAGACAGACACACACACACACACACACACACACACACACACACACACAGAGTTTAAGACAAATCTATACATAAAGCAAGTTTGATGCAATAAAATGCCCAGCAGATGATGTGTGGGTGAAAAAAGTGTGGAAGTGAGAGTTTAGCAGCTCTGAAATGAGGAAGAGAAAGTAAAACACTTCAGCACATGCTTAAGGCAAATCAAGAATAGAATAATTCAATGATACATAATTTGCAAAAATTTTAACAAGCACCATTGTAATATATGAATAAAAAGATGTGAAAATATACAAATCATCTCTGTGTTGCCGTCAACTGGAAAACAGTCACTTTTTGTTTTTTCTACTATGCAGACAAACACCTTAAAGACAGATTATGATCCCTGCTCATTACCATACTAGGTGCCCTATAAAGATCAGGGATTTACTGCTGAATGTTCAGTTTGATATTTAACTCTATTATGAACATCTCCCATGTGGTTAAATATTTTTTCAAACCGCTTTTTTTTTTCCAGTAGAAAGAGGTTTGAACTCAGGAATCTGTACTTGCTAAGCACATGGTCTACCACCTGAGCTATGGCCCTAGCCTTTTTACTTTAGTTTTTCAGATAGAGTCTTAAACTTTTGGTCTGTTGCCTGACCTCTGACTATAATCTTCCTACCTACAATTCCCAACTCCCAAAGCTGGGACTACATACATGCCCCACCATAACCTTTTCAAGTTTGTTGAAAAGGAGATCTCTGTAACTTTTTGCTAATCTTCATAAATATCTGGAACTATAGGGATATGTATTACCATGTCTGCTTCAAAGCTATCTTAATGGATATATATTTTACCATATATATGAACAATAATTTTTAAAATGGCTCAATTATTATTATTTTTTGCCAGTCCTGGGGCTTGAACCAGGACCTGGGCACTGTCCCTCAGCTCTTCAGCTCAAGGCTAGCACTCTATCATTCCCGCCACAGTGCTTCTTCCGGCTTTTTCGCTTATGTAGTTCTGAGGAATCAAACCCAGGGCTTCATGCATGCAAGGCAAGCACTCTACCACTGAGCCACCTTCCCAGCCCTCAATTATTATTTTTAAGAATATTTACAATAATACCCATGAAGATAATTGACACAGAATTGCTTACTGTATGCTAAGTAGACTTCCAAGTATTTCATTTAATGCAATTTACATAACGCTTTGTAGGTATAGGAGATACTGTCTTCATTTGACAAAGGATAAAAATCCAAGTCTGGAGAAATCAATTTTCCTAAGTTCATTATTTATTTAAGTGGTAAATACTGTCTTGGAATTCCATGCTAGGTAACTAAGTTGAGCATCCTTACTCTTATCCCTTATGCCTCACAGAGATAAGTTGCTCAGTGCTGAACATCAGCTTCATCTCTGTTTCCCTAGGACATAGTCAGAACAAAGTCATTGGTGCCAAGGGAATCTATGAGCCAAACTGCCTTCCATCTAAAACACAATAACATACCCTCTGACCATCTGTGGGATCTGACACCACCTCACCCTTGCCAGAATTGTTACTAACTTTTTAAATCTAATTATAATAATCTGCATTTCCTTGATGCAATACAGTCAATATTTTGTCATGTCTTGGCTATCTAAAACTCCTGTTTTGTGAATTTTTCCAGTGAAAGTAGGCCAGGCGCTGGTGGCTCATGCGTATAATTCTAACTATTCAGGAGGCTAAGATCTGAGGATTGTGATTAAAGCCAGTTTGTCCAGGAAAAGTCCATGATACTCATCTCCAATTAAGCCCCCAAAGAGCTGGAAGTGGACTGTGGTTCAAATGGTAGAATGCTAGCCTTGAGCAAAAAAGTTCAGGGTTAGTGCACAGGCCATGAGTTCAAAACCCAGGACTGGCATTGGAAAAAAAAAAGGCAATCAATTTGAAATTATTTCAGAAGGCTCTGTGATTTAAAATACTAAAGTGTACTACTGACTATCTGTTCCAGTAGGATCTGGATATGGGCAATATCTCAAGGCAATCATCAGAACTAGAGACAAGGGCTCAATTGAAACCATGGAACTGAGCAGGCCCCAGTTCCAATCACCTGAAATTGTGATTATAACATCCTGTATAGGCTACCCTGACCCAATGTCTAGAATTTGTATCTCTCCTGTTGAAGGAGCACTCAATTCCTAGTATCAAGTTGGTAGATCTCATGTTTGTATGGTGAGAACAGAATCACAGAAGAGGGATGAACCTACAGAGCTAGCTCATGGTTTATCCCTGCTGGGATCTCAAGTGTTATTAGCATCAACTAGTTACAAGTTGGTTCTTTCATTTTGACATGTTCCACGTATGTATACAATGTATCTTCATCAGACTCGCCCCTTCCATCACTCTCCCTCCCCAACTAATCTCAACAAGCATCATTACTCCATTTTTTATACATACACAACATATTGACTCTCTCCCTACTCAACCTCCCCCTTCCCATAGACACACTAGACAGGACACTGTTTCATGTGTTGTCATTCAGTTTTTAAATGTTGCATACATACACAGATATGTATGCCAGTATATATGTATATACACATACACACATATATATGCCTGTACATATACACATACACACAGTGTATGCCTATATATGTATATACACATATGCCTGTATATATGTATATACATGTACACATATGTATGCCTATATATGTATATACACACACAGGGGGATGCTGGTACAGGGGGGCTTGAACCTCTAGCTTGTTTGGCTCTCTTGCTCATGACTGGACTTATGCCTGAAGTCCAGCATTTTACCAGCTATTTTCCAGGTGAAGCCTGTCTAAGCTTGCTTCAAACTGTGACCTTCTTGATCCTAGCCAAGGGGAGATATCTATATAGACAGCTGAATAACTAGCATTACAGGTGTGAGCTACTGGTGCCCCGCTCATACACTGTATTTAAATCAGATTGACATGACATCCTCAGTTACTCTCACTTTCCTATCCTCCCTATCCTTAGTGTTTAATATCTTTTAGTGAGTTTCACTTTGCTATCTTCATAGATGGAACTGTATTTTGGCTTTGTTCACCCTCTATTACTCTCTCCACATCCACTCAAACTCCTTCAAAGAGTTATACATGTGTGCTATTTCTGTTGTGTGAGACATACCTGCTTAGTGATGGGAATATCTGGTTTGTCAGGAACTTCATCTACCAAATCCTTACTCATGGAGCCTTCCACTATGAGTTCATAGAATCTCAACTAAGGGAGTTCCTTAGAGGTGACACTAGCATTCAGTGTGGCTTGCAAACAAAAACTGGTGGAGTACAAAGTATTCAAGTAGAAGGAAGAGATGCATGCTGTAATTCTAGCTACTCAGGAGGCGGAGATCTAACAATGGAGGTTTCAATCCAGCCTTGGCAGAAAAATCCAAGAGATTCTTATCTCCAATTAGCCAGCAAAAAGCCAAAAGTACAAGCATGACTCCAGTGGCAGCACACCAGCTTTGAGCAAAAAAAAGAAGAAAAAGCCAAGTGAGAACACAAGGCCTTGAATTCAAGCCTGGTATCAGTGAGCATGCATGCATGTGTGTGCACACACAGAAACATAAAAGACCAAGAATAAGTACACATGTACAGGAAGAATCAATCAGCTTTAACAGAGGTTGTGGTCCAAAGATGAGGCAGATGGCAGGTGTGGTAAGTGGTGACACCTTGAATCTTTTTCAGACCTCTAAAATGTCCATGAAATGGAAGGAGGAAGTTGGCAAACAATCACTGTGGTCAAGCCACAGCAGGGAAGGGCCAGGGACAGGAGCTGCGTCTCTCAGAACCCAAGAGAGCAGAAAAAGATGCATGTAGGACAGCCAGCAACAGCCTAGAAGACTAGAAGCGGGGAGTCCAGAAGGAGGCTGGCTGAAATCTAGGTGAAAGCATGGTGTGGAGTGTCTTCCTAAACCGCTGAGGAGCCAGACAAAGGCAGCTCAAGTGGATGACTGAAATAGGGAAGTAAAAAAGGACTAGGCTCTGGGCTCACATTTCCCTGTAGATGCATAAAATGTCAGAGAACATCCTCAGTTGCCTGAGAGCATCGGCTACCTGGGGGTAGGGAAGCAAGCGGCTGGTAGGAAAGGATGAGAGGCAGTTTTTTTTTATGGTATCCTCATTTATACCTTTTAAGCAATGGGGAAATACTGCCTATTCTAAAAAGTACACATTAGAGAACAATAAAGGTGATCAAAAGGAGAAGCTTCTATGTGACAACCTGCCTACTTCTCTTCAAATTCCCTTTATGTCTAAAGTTGTACTTTTTAATTCAGATTATTTTTAAGTCAAAGATTCCCAGAGTACACCAATGACTAAATGTCAAGAATGATTAGGCTCTCTGTTGACATGGGTAAGCATACCAAACTTAATTTGGTGTCACATAGTGGTAAAGAACTATTTACCTGGCAAAACTGAACCAATTGAATTAATATAGTTATTAAAGCAGCAGAACAAAGCGTACCTGGCCAAGTAACTCTGAAGCTAAATAGTTTGAACACTATGGCAAATAAAAGAGAATCAGAGCTGCTATCTAATTTATTAAAACAAGAACAAGAGCCAGAAAACAATGGCTCACACCTATAATCCCAGCTACTCAGGAGACAGAGATTTGGAAGATCACAGTTTGAGGTCAGTCTGAGCAAAACGTTAGCAAGACCCCATCTCAACAAATAAGGTTGGTATGATGGTCCATGCCTATAATACTAGCTAGGTAAGAGGACTGCACCTCTCTTACCTAGGCCAGCCCAGGCAAAAAGCATGAGACATTGTCTGAAAAAACAACAAAGCAAAAATGTACTCATTACCTACTCATGTAACTATAACCCCTTCTCTACAGTATTTTTACAATAAAAGGGGGGGTGGCTAGAGGAATAGTTCAAGAGATAGAGTGCTTGCCTAGGAAGTCTGAAGCCCTGAATTTAAACCTCAATACCACCAAAGAAATAAAAACAAAGATGAATCATAGGACTTATTGATATGAAGGTCAACAGGGCAATTGAGTGTGGTGAGCAGAAAACTAGTTTAGATTAACCCTTTTACTAAAAGCAACTATTTAAGAATTATACAGAATCTCCTGTTTAGCTAGGTACTACAGAAAAAAGTGACTTAAGTTGAATATCTTTATCAACTTCCAGCTAGCAAGTGAGCAGAAAATTATCAGTTTTAAAAAAAAATCAACCCTTGTACAGGTAATCAATGATAACTAAAAAATATGAAAACAAAACAATGGAATTTAGTTTTCAAAATCCTGTTCAGCTATTTCAAAATGTCTGTTCAGCTATACACATACAAGTTTCTAATGTACTTGTTCGAAACTTGCTTAACATAACTAATGAGAGATTGTTCAGTAAAATCATAGATCAATTCTGTAATGTTTCCATTTATTTGATTTTATGTTTTCTATTCTCTTGTTCTACAAAGGATGAGTCATCTTCAAATAGTATAATTCAGTAAAATGAAGAAGATTAGATAAATACCAGAACTGAGAAAAGTAAGGTTAAATAGAAACTAAAAAACAAAGAAAAAGTAAGAACACTGATATTAGGTTATGGAGTTGTCTTTGTTTTTAACACGGTTATTATAACTGAGTTGCAAGTTTGACTCTTCATTTCCTACTTTCCAAAATAGAAAGGGAAATGGGTGGGAGGGGAAAGAAAGAATGCTGAAAGGGGTAACGTTGGTCAAGACACATGTATTCATAAGCTGCTTTCTTAAGTGACAAAAAAAAAATCCATGTAAAAAAGAAATGTAATCCGTTATCTGGCTGCCAGATTGCATGATGGGAGAAAATAGACATTTATAAATTGTTCTTAAGAAGTATGTGTTTCACTCCTTGGCATCTGGAATGAAACAGATTTTCTGGCATGGACTCAAACCAGAGTTATATGTACAAAGGAACATGGTCTGAATTGCATGTGAAAAGATGTAACAGTACGGCTTCTTTTGCTATATTAACAGAATCCTCCAATGTAAAAAACAATGGGTGCAAAGTGAAGATAACCAGGTGGGTGTTCCTGTAATCCCAGCTACTCAGATGGCTGAGATCTGAAGATCAAGGGCAGGGAAGTGTGTAAGGTTTATCTCCAATTGACTGGGGGAAAAAGCCAGAAGAAAGAGGTGTGGTTCAAGTGGTAGATCACAGCTTTGAGCAGAGAAGCTGAGTAAGAAGCTCTGCTGTGCTCAGAGTAGCAGCATAAGGCATGGCTGTGGTTTAGTTATCCTCTATTAGAGGATCAAAGTTACTCCTGATCAAAGTTACAGACAATACACATTCTCTAGCATATGCAGGCATAAAGGATTTTTTCACCTGATCAGGGGGAACCAGTATACCACAACTATTCTTCAACTATAAGTATACTTCTGTGTAGTTTTTCCACAACCCATAGCAATTTTTATTGCAGGATATGTAAACTGAAAGGATCTTGTTCAGAGAAAACTTTTTGCTGAAATTTTAAAAGGACAAAAATGAGATTTAGCAAAGATAGGAGACCGGTTTCTAAAATAAACACTTAAGGAAAAAGCAGAAATGGCATAGAGAAATTCAGGGGTTAGACATGGTGCTTTGGGAGGTGGGGCTGATGGTTAAGTTACAAAGATCTAGGAAGCACAGAGCATTTGTGTGCTGGACTCTCAAGAAAAGAAAAAAGATACTGCCTCTTCCATTGGGTACTTAGGAAAGAGTCTTGTTTGACTGTGATTCCAAAGCCTAAAGTTACAACACATTGTTAAGTACTCAAGTTATATTGGTTAAACAAACAGTTTTTATAAGTAACAAAGTAAAAAATGCATTATAACCACAGGAGACTGTTCTTTTTAAAATTAAATCAATTATCTGCTCACTACCCTATATTACAAATAAAGATTTGCAAAATGTCATTTTTTTGTCATATGGCAGAACTGGCTTTGTTTTAACAAAGCATAGCAAATTAGATTTTCGCTACTAAGTACCTTCCTGAGGACCCCCTAGTCTTACTAGCTTTAACATAAAAGTATTATTTCCTCTCTTATTTGGAAGAATCTAACAAGGTTAGAGAAGCAATATTAGTAAACTCTGATTTACCATACTGTGTGAAAATAAGTTTGGGGGTAAATATGTAGTGAAGATGCTAAGATGTACTAAAATGACAAAGAGAAAATAAAATGAGACCACTCTGGATAATTGTGTTAGGCAGAGACTGAAAAGAATTTAATGGTAACCCATAAAATTTATGAGCTAGGAAAACACAAACAAAATCAACACAGGAAATAGCACAGTGCAAGGACAAAACAAATAAAATGTGATAGTTATCCTTGCTATTTTTTTTTGCTGTTTTTCAAAGTAACATTTTAAAGCAGAGAGGCAATGGATCTTCCAAACACTTATTTCACAATCAGCCTGGCTGTCAAACCTGTTAACTGATAACACTTATAATACTGATGAAAACAGCTAAAATTTTACATCTAGGATTACAGATGTGGCTCAGTGGTAAAGAATTTGTCATGCACCATGGGTCCAATCCTCAAATAAAAAATGTACGTATATTATGTACGTCTACCTCTTTAGGAATCCCAGAGACTTCTAAATGTTTTATTTTCCGTTTCCCTTCAATAAAGCGCATTACAATTAGATCAAACCACAACGCATTCTGAAACAATTTAATATCCTACTTATTAACTAAATTATGGTTCCCTCTGAATAACTTATGAGTTTTCTTTAAAATGTAAATTATATATTTTTGTTTTTTCTTAGCCTAGGCTCATTTATTAATTTGTTCATTGTACAAATATCTTTCCATATTGGAGATGCTAAGAACATAATGGAAAACAACACAGACTATTGTCTTAGGTAAATTTGGAGGTAATAATCTTGTATGACCAATTCCAGACATACATTCTTTACATAACTAACATGTCCCCATGTACTGTTTAAATTGGGTTTGAGGGTTTTAACTGAAACAAGCTTTATTACTGAGTCAGGAAATTTGGGGACATGAACCTAAGAGCGAGGAAATGCTTCCTCTAATAATGCATCACGGGATAGCATGTGGTCCTAAAAATGTCCGATTTCAAATAACCTTGTAAGCCTATATACATAAAGAAGTGATTCCTTAAATCCAGATACATTTTGCTTGTCCCAGAACAAAAATATACTGATTCCAAATTTTTTGATGAAGCTCAAAACACAGTTCTTTCATTCAACAACATACGTAAGAAGCATCTATTAAAGACCAGATAGGGGATTACCAGATAGAGGAGAGAGAAAAAGCAAACAAACAAAAAACTTAGATTCCCTCCTCTTGGTGAGAATTTATATTTGATTCAGCTTGTCAAATTTCTACACCTAAATATTTGGATATAAAATTGGAGCTTCCAATGACCCATTTTCCTAAAGTCTAAAAACGGGACTCCATATAAATTAAAAATATAATAACAAAACGATAGCCTAGGAAGACATTATTTTGCTGCACGCTCTAATATATGAATTTTACATCTAAGAGCGGAGGCCAATGGCTCATGCCTGTAAGCCTAGCTACTCAGACAGAAGACTGAGCTCTGAGAATCAAGGTTTGAAGCCAGCCGTGGCAGGAAAATCGATTACATGCTCATCTCCAATTAACCATCAAAAAGCTGGAAATGAAACTCTGGCTCAAGTGACAGAGTGCTAGCCTTGAGAGGAAAAGCTAAGGTACACCTCTCAGGCCCGGAATTCAAGCCCTGGTGCAAGCACCATTGAAAAAAAAGAGGGGTGGGGTACAGAGTAGGGTGGAGGGAAGCCAAGAGAGAAAGGAGGGAGGGAGAAAGGGAGGAGAGAAAGAACAGGAATTTTGCCATCAAGAGAAGGAAAACAGTCACCACCCATTTCTATGTATTTGCGTGCATAACACTGAATTCTTCAATTAGAGTCTTGTATGACTGCGATTCCAAAGCTATTTCTCAGATACAAGCCCTGACCGGGAGTTGGAAGTTGGGCTGAGCACAAGGCTGCCTCTGCCGGCAGAGCCGCTGCTTCCTGGCAGCCGAATCTCAACTCTGACACCTGTATCAAACTTGTCACTCATTAAACCCATCCCTTCACGGTAAGCAGGAGGCTTATCCTAAATCCGCAGCGCAGGAATACCCTGACCTCATCCACCTCCAGAAGAAGAAGAAGAAGGAAAAAAAAAAAATCAAACAGCTGGCTTTTGCTGAGGACCTTCCCCAAACCGCCCCAGAGGGTGGACGGTGAGGGTCCATTTTACCACCCAACCAGCTGTGAAATTGACCAATAAACCCACCACCACTTCCCCAAAGCCCTCTCACACAACCCCTGGCTCGCCTACGTGTTTTGGCTAAAAAGACAGGAAGAAGACATCTGCCAATCCACTTTGGTTGTTGTTGTGGTTGTTTAATGCAATGACATTTTTCTACCTGTGCTACTGACAAATCCAACGGTCTTCTCCTCTCTCCCACCCCCACCTACTCTCCTCCCCCCCCCCCCCCCCCCCCCCCCCCCCCCCCCCCCGCCCTCGCCCGCGCCCCACGGATCCCCAGGGTCCAGCTCTCGCGCGCCCCCGTCCCCACCTCAAGAGCTCCAGAAGAGGGATTCAGGTTAACCAAGGGGCTGCACGAAGCGCCATTTGCACACCTCAGGGCACCCCACCCAGCCCTGGCTGGAGGCAAGTTTGGCGCGTCCTGGCCCTTACCCCCAGCCGCAGCATCCGCTGCCCGGGGCCGCCCGGGCCCGGCCCCGCCTCACCCACCTACCTACAGGGCGGGGGCGCCAGCTCTGCGGGTCCCGGAGGAGGGGGTCGCGCGCGCGCATCCCCGAGAGCGGGGGCCTGTGCCGCGGGGCGCACGGGAGCGCATCCTCCGGGGTGGGCGGAAGGAGGGGTCGGGAGGACCGCGCGCTGACGCGAGCCAGAGAAAGAGGAGGAGGAGGAGGCGGAAGGCACACCGGGCGCGTGCCCGCGGAGCCGCAGCTCTGCGCCGGTGGGAGCCGCGGCCGCCGGGAGCCGCCGGGCCTTTCCCACGCGCGCGCGCGGCGCCTCACCGTCCCTGCGGCCGCGCCCGCGCTCACAGCCTCGGCCGCGACTAGCTCCGGGCTCGCTCCGGGGACGGGGAGGTGCGAGCGGCGCGACGCGGGGCCGACGCCCACTCCTAGCTCCGCCCGTCCCTCGGTACGCTGTGCGCCCCTCCGCGGTGGCGAGCGCCGGGCAGCCTGGCCACTGGGCTTGGTGGCTCGCCCTGCGGCTGCGACATCTTCCCTTCCTCTGCGACCTCCGCCCGGGAGGAAGGACGACCCAGGCCACCCCTCCCCGTGGCGACAGCGTCCGCTGCTCCAGCCGGGACCCAGCGGCTCCGCCCGCGAGAGCTGCGCGCGCGGCCTCCGCAGGCCTAGGCCCACGGTGACGCCGGCCGAGCGCGGATGCGGTGCTGGCCCGCGGGCCGACAGCGGAACCTGAATGGGGTCTGCTTACCTCGCCCGAGGCTCCATCCCTTGCAGCTAGCCAGCTTCTGGCCCTAAGCTTGGAGGGATGTCAGGCTTCAGAGCACTGTTGAGGGCCGAGTGTCTGCTGGAGCCTTAAAAGTCCTCTTGACTTTTTCCTTCCAGCTCAGAGACCGTGGGCCACAATCAGTCAATCCTCCTGTCTTTTCCAGAGTTGCATTTAGCCCAGAGACCCACCATCTCCTCCCCTCTCCCGTCCTGGGCACAGCATCGTCGTGGATGCTGCCAGATTGCAACCTTTACAGCAATAGCAATGTAGCAGTTGGGCCTTCCAACTAGCTCTTGGCAGAGATCCACCGAGAGAACCTGGTGGAAGGGTTTGCATCAGCATCAGGGACTTGCCTCTGAACATCCCGTCCGCATTGGATGCTGTTCCCTCTAGAGTCCCGTGACTGCCCTGCAAGATGACTAACAGGATCTGGCCCTGCCTTTCACCCCTTCACCCCGACACACGGAAGAAAAAAAGCTCAAGGAAGAACCTGCGGCCTGTCTGATAACACTGGTGTGCCAGAGGCCATCCACACTGACCTAGTAGATTGCTGCCTGCCCTGGTAACTGAAGCATGTCTAGTTGCCCCAGCCTTTCAGGAGGGTGGAGCAAAGCATTTAACAGTAATGACTTTGGGATTTCAGTTGCAAGTGGTGGTGATGTTTACGTGGTCTTGGAAATGTGGACTCAATCTCCCAGTGCTTCACTTAAACATGTACGGTTTTCAGCATTAGGTTTTACAACTTTCTGGCTTGACTATGAAGAGATATTTTTTTATTGTGATGAAGAGATTTTTTTTCTCCTTGCAGGCATTTGGGGAGAGGTGTGTCTGTGAGAGTATGTGTCTGTGTGCGTGTAAATAATTTAGCATTTGTCAAAAGGAAATTAATACCTAAAGACCCAATTTCATTGTGTTCAAAGGAAAAGCATCTCCCGAGATAGCTCTGTTCTCACAACACTTGGTGAGTGCACTTCTATGACTGAAATCTGAGCAAGCTTTAAAAAAGTCAGGCCAGCTGGTGGCTCATTCCTGTAATCCTAGCTACTCAGGAGGCTGAGATCTGAGGATCGCGGTTCAAAGCCAGCCCAGGCAAGAAAGTCTGTGAAACTCTTATCTCCAATAAACCACCAGAAAACTGGAGGTGGCGCTGTGGCTCAAGTGGTAGAGCCCTCACCTTGAGCTGAAGAGCTGAGGGACAGTGCCCAGGCCCGGGGTTCAAGCCCCACGACTGACCAAAAAAAATCAAGAAAAAAAGTCACGCAAACCACACAAAGTACCTTGTTCCATATGAAGGCCAAATTAGGATAAAATACTGATTCCATTTTATTTTTGTTTTTGTTTGGGAACTGAATCCCTTTAAGCAAATTGGAGGTTGGCTGTGCAGCAGTTCCAGGAGCAGTACCCTGGGCAGGAAAAACAGCTCATGGCAGACTGCTTCCTGGAAACAGCTGGCAGATCTAAAGCCCCAGTCCACATTTATTTTGTCCCAATTCATAATTACTTAATTATAAGAATGTATATAAAATGTATAACTACAGAATAGATTCACTTGGGAGAAGAATTTGGCCTTTGTGTTACTCTATATATCTTAAATTCTATATATCTTAAATGCAGGAAATGTCCGCCGTCCTGTGATTCTTTGCTGTTTCTCATCCTTTCAACATCAACAGCACCCTTTGGCTTCTTTCTATGCACTTCCCATTTTGCTAAGAAGAAAATTAAGCAGTAATCTTTTGTAGAAAAATAGTAGCTAAGTGTGTGTTTTAATAAAATGGCAGCCTTTCAAAACATTGAGAATCAAATGTGACTATCTTCACTCTTCATGGCTCTTCTAGGGTGAACTGATAAGTCACATACTGAGACATTAGAAGAAATAAAACCATTTCCATGCCCTCTAGATCCAATATTGGCCCCACTAGCCACATGTAGACATTTAAATACAACTTAAATTGCAGTTCTTCAGTCTCCTGGTCATGTTTTATTCCTAAGGAGACACACACATAAAGCTGTGACTATCCTTTTGTACAGCACATGAGATAAAATTTGCAGTATTAGAGAAGGTTCGTTTTAAATAGAAGGTCAAATTTTAATTGATAAATAAGATGTGCATAAAGTAACTTGGGAAACCTTAGTATACTAATATCAAACTTTCACTAGTCAACTCATATTCTACCTACAGCTCCAGCACATGCTGACATTGGACAGAATACTTCATCAGATGCTTTATCCTTAAGTGGGGAGGTGATAACAGTGCCAGCTTCACAGGATAGAAATAGAGATAAATGAAAGCACCATGAATGGTACTTAAAGTTCATAATGCCTCCAATAGAAGGAAGCTATTACTATAAAAATGAATAGTTATGTAACACTCATTTTTACAAATTATCTTCCTAGTACCTCTCATTATGTAGGTTTTTTTGTTAAATATGAATGCTGACATTTCTTTCTATGATACAGGGTCTTTTCATGATGAGACTTTGAGACTGATACAGAGAAACAGATCTGTTCAGTTCTTTTTTTTCCCTCAGGCCATCACTGGGTTACAGGGAAGGAACTGGAAGAGTGGGAAGCTGCTGGATCTCCGTGTTCTCTTAATAGGCCTTCAGGGGATCTGGGTGGGCCCAGAGAGCACCACTAAATAATAACTGTAAAACAAGATTTTTCTTATCTAAGGAAAATTCTGTTTCAAAGAGGTATGGCTAGTATTTCTTTTTTAAAACACAGTATTGGCAATGTCTCCTGGAACTGAAATTCCAAGGTTATTGGCAAATGCTACTTTTTTAATTTTATTTTATTTTATTTGTGAACATACTGTACAGAGGGGTTACAATTGCATGGGCAGGATAATGCGTACATTTCTTACCAAGCATTGGGCAAATGCTACTTTTAACATTTCCCAAACAAAAGGCTCCCTGGATAAGTCATGAACAAACTATTACTAAAATTGCTTTCAAAATTATATTAAGTGGAGTAAATACAACCCAGAGAAACAAAAGTTGCATCGTTTTCCTCATTTGTGGTAGCTAGAATTTGCCTATAAATCTGTAAGTAAACACGTTTAGTTATATGCAAGTGGCTACAAATGTATTAACTGAAATATGGTGGACTCTAAGGAGAACTCAAATAATGTAACTCCTTGGAAAGACAAAGTCAAGGCCCAACAAAATAAGCACCAGGAAACCGTGTATTTGCAAGAAGGGGTGGGGCCAAAGGGAGAGGGATAGACAAATGAAGGAGATGCAGGGAAGAATTCATTGTATATACTACAAAATTTCAAAAAGGAAGTAAGAGGTGGGTAAAAGGGGGTGAGAGTGTTGAAAGGGGTGACACAGAATAAGATGCATTGAATTCATAAACTGCTTTGTTAACTATGTAAAAATAATTTAATAAACAAAATTAACTTGCTTTCGTAAATTTCTGTGCAGATTGAGTGGAAACTTGTGCATTGGAAGAAGAATTTGGAATATCCGCAAAAGAAAGTTCACTTTATCCTCTTGATTCTAGCCCACGGAGAAAGATACCCTTTTATGACCCTTACTCAGGCTGGTTGAGACCCAGGCTGTAAATGATGCTAATAGCATCTATGGAGAGATATGGAGGCATCCTGCATCTAAAAAGGTGGAAAGAGTTCATTGTTTAATAGCATTGAAGGCAGTGGTTCATATCCCCTAACTGGGGTCATCATTGGTTTGTTTGGTTCATCAAGATACCAGCTTTAAGTTTTGAAAAGCATATAAAAGAGTCCTTTTGTGAGGTTAGGAAGGTGGCTCAGTGGTAGAGTGCTTGCCTTGCATATATGAGATCCTGGGTTTGATTCCTCAGCACCATATAAGCAGAAAAGGCCAGAAGTGGTACTGTGGCTCAAGTGGTAGAGCACTAGCCTTAAACTGAAGAGCTGAGGGACAATGCCCAGGTCCAGAGATCAAGTCCCATGACCAAGAAGAAAAAAAGGGTCCTTTTGTGGATGAAAGTTCATTGCTTTTCTTACTTAGCTTGTTTGAAGTCTAAAGGAGGTAGAAATCACATTGTCATTCAACAGGAGGAGTCTGCCAAAGTGTATTGAAAAAGAAATACACAAAGAAATAGATTGCCCAGCCTACACATTGAATTCAGGCTGATTATTTAGGGTGATAAAAAATTCTTTTATTTATACTAATTTCTTAAATGGCTGCTTTGTTACAGTTTTCTTAATTCTTATTTTTTGTTATTAGTTGTCTTATTTCTCCTTGAAGCTATGTGCTTCATAGCTTGATAATTCATCATATGCCTTTTTTATATTCTCTGGGAAACATTCAGATAAGCTAGTGCCAAGCCATCATAATTTGCAACCCTAAAAGGAATCTCTAAACGCAAAGAGATATTAGGTATTGCTCGCTGTTTGGATTTATGGGATGAAAAAAATTCATGGTAAATATTCTAAAAAGGAGCTCTTCAAAGAGAATAATTACAGATTCATAAAAGAGTGGACAATTCAACAGAAGATCTATGTGTCACCCCCATTTTCCTCAGTGGTGACATCTTGCATAGCTATATTACAGAATCAAAACCAGAAAGTCAACACTACTGCAATCACAAGAGTATATCCAGATTATATCAGTTGTGTATACACTGGTAAATATGTGTGTGTTTGTGTGCGCGTGTATGGTGTGTGCTGTGCAATTTTATTACATGCATTGAATCTTGTGCCAGCATTACAATAAGATGAAGGACTTCTTCATCACTACAAGGGTCCCATGAGCCATCCCTTTGTTCCCTACCATCTCTTCCTTCCCACCTCTACAACTTCACCCCCCTCCCTGCCCCCGACCTAAATTGTAAAGTTTGTTTTTTAACATAGTGTCTTGTACATTTCACTGTTGCAATGGGTCCACCTGTATCCCTGTTTAAACATTTTGTTTTTTCCCTTCCCCTCCCCAAAGTATACCAACATCAAATACAGTGAAAGCAGGATTATACCGTGGGGGAGGGCCATACAAAGCAACAAAAAAATCACATGGTTGAGCCATGCCTTCTTAGTCACCCTTTCTTGGTGACTTCATCATATCCCTAACTCCTGACAAGCACTGTATCTCTTACTGTGTCTATGGTTTCAACAAGGCTTTACAAAGAGAAATACATGATTTATAACATTTTGGATTGGATTTTTTCACAGTGTGATTCCCTTTATACCCACCTAATTGTGTCTGTAGGTTCACTCCCATTTATTGATAAATATTCCACACTATATATGTACCACTTTATCAATTCATCCATTTCAAGACATTTCAGCTGTTTTCAGTTTGGGGCTATTAGAAATAAAGCTACTGCTATGAAAACTCATGCTAGGTTTTTTTTTTTTTCCGAACATACCCCATCCTCTTCCCCCCAAAAATGACTAAATCCAAAAAGGGCTGAGGGCTGGGAAGGTGACTCAGTGGTAGAGTGCATGAGGCCCTGGGTTCGATTTCTCAGCACCACATAAACAGAAAACGCTGGAAGTGGCACTGAGGCCCAAGTGGAAGAAAGCTAGCCTTGAGCTGAAGAGCTGAGGGACAGCGCCCAGGCCTAGAGTTCAAGCCCCATGACCAACCAAAAAAAGGGGAGGGGGCTGAATGTGTGGCTGAAGAAGTAGAGGACTTGCATCCTAAATTCAAATCCCAATAACAACGAAGGGGGGGCATGATTTTCCTTAGAACAGTGGTATTTTTTTTATATTCTTCTCTGTGTATATGCAAGAAAAGACAGATTTTAATCTAGTAAACAAACTTTAAGCTATAAGTGATACATTTATTCTACTATGTTATACTTGCTTGGCTACTTGAGCAACACCAGATTAAGCTTTACAGAGATCCTGTTTTTTTTCATATTTGTGCAAAGATTAAACAAGTATCTGTCAAATGCATTTGCACATTAGTGAATAAAACCATACATGAGTCAGACTGAAATCAAAGTAAAAGATAAAATATCAATAAATTGTAGCAACAGCTGAGTTTTAATTGACTGTCAGGATTTTTTCCCCACTTGATAACGAACAGCATTTTTTAAATTAGGAATTGATATTTTTTAAGGTAGGGTCACTTGTGGGAAAAAATATAAGCTATGTGCCCAGGGTTATTCGTTGTACTTTGTACTTTTTGTAACAGCAAAAGATTACAAACAATCTGTAATTAGATTTAGAACTGCTTTAATATTTATGCAATAGAATACCTTGCAGCTATGAGAAAAATGAGAGAATGTTACATTTAAAAAAAAATCTTTAAAACCATACTGATTTTAAAACTTTGAAAAAATTAGATGTAGCATGCTATATGCTTGTGTAAAAATACAAAAGGAAATTTTAAAAAATAGATTGGCAGAGACATATTAATTCTCCCTAAGTTATTTTATGAAGTACAGAATGTACCTGAACTCGTTATGGCAGAAGGTAGAGTGTTGCTCAACTCCTATGGGGGCATGCCAACAGTGCAAAGGAGCCAACTTGGAGTGACTACCTCTGTCCAAAGTTGGGACAATGTAAGCATTAAATAATGGAAGCAGTAGAAACAATAGAGGACTTGAATAAAAACTCATGCCAACAGAACAAAGTGAGTCCAAACATATAAAAATTAAATAAGGAATAAAAATTTAGGGGAAGTTCTTTACAGAAGAATGAAAAACTTAAAATGCCACCATTTTTCCATTTTTGCAAACACTGTAATTCTGGAAAAGATCACAAGTAGAAGCTAAAACTGCTGTTACTCATTAATGTCAAGTGTTATAACAATGATGGAGAAACATGGAAGACACCCCAGCCACACAATCAGACTTAGGGTATTAGTTCCCTAGATTTTTTTTTTATTGTGAAAATACCATACAGAGAAGTTACAATTTCATGAGCAAGGTAATGAGTACATTTCTTAACGAGTATTGTTGCCTCCTCCTTTGTTTCCCCTTCCCATCCCTTCTTACCACTCCCCCCCACCAAAGTTGTAAAGTTCATTTTCGACATAATGTCTTGTATGTCTCATTGTTGCAATGGGTCCATGTTTTTTCCCTTCCCCTCCCAAATTGGTATACCAACATCAAATACAGTGAAAACAGGGGTTATACCATGAGGGAGGGACATAAAAAGCAACAAAGAAATATCTTATACATATGTTAGAAACAATAGCAAGAAAGAAAAAACATTTGAGTCCTTATCTTGGGGTTCATTTCGCCTAACATCAACTTATCTAACCGTTTCTGGTTATCTCAGACATACACTAGTTATTGCAAATAGTTCCCTAGTATTTTTATAGGAAAACCACTACACTACTCGAGTCAAAAAACAACACAAAGTTAAGCTGGGCACTAGTGGCTCACTCCTGTAATCCCAGCTACTCAGGAGGCTGAGATATGAGGATCATGGTTCTTTTTATGTGTGAGTACGTTTTTTATTGTAAAAATACTGTACAGAGGGGTTTTGGTTTTTCTCTTCCCCTCCCCTTGTATATACAAGATGCAGGGCACCGACATCAAATACAGTGAAAACAGGGGTTATACCATGGGTGAGGAACATACAAAGAAACAAAAAAATCACATGGTACATTATAAATACATTAGAAACAATAGCAATAAAGAAAAAAATATTTGTGTGCCTATCTTGGGGTTCATTTCACTTAACATCATCTTACATGGTCATGTGTACATAGCTTTTGACCTTTTCTACTTGTCCTACACATGCACTAGTTATTGCAAATAAGAGAAACCATGGGACCTATGTTTCTTTGGGCCTGGCTTACTTCATATCATTTCTAAGCCAACCCAGGTAGGAAAGTCTGTGAGACTCTTATCTCAAATAAATCACAGAAGGAGGGAGAAGTGAAGCCGTAGCTCAAGTGGTAGCGTGCTGGCCCTGAGCAAAAGGAGCTCAAGGCTAGCACCCTGGCCCGGAGTTCAAGCCCCAGGACCTGGAAAAACATTAAATATGATTGTAATGATATAGTTCAGTAGGAGGCATGGCTCACATAGTAGATCCCAGTATGGTCATAAAATGATGTTAATAATAATTCTGTAGTTCAGGCTGAGTTAAGATCAAGATGTTGGCAGAACAGCACTCTGCCTGGAGACTCTGTAAGAGAATCCATCCCTGAGTTTTCCTGCATCTGAAGATCTCTTGAATTCCTTGGCTTATGGGTCCCTTTCTCCACTTGCCTGGTTTTTATTTTTTCCTTTTGAATTATACTAATGTGTATAATTAATCAAATTTACTCCTCTATTAAAAAGAATAGATCTAAATATTTATTCTTATATTTCCCCTTAAAAAACTAATGAGTTCCATTATTCTAATTTTTATATATTTATCTGAAGTTCTTTGACCCAAACAAGTGGGGTCATTCATGTAATCCTATCTGCTTGGGAAGCTGAGAAGGGCAGGATTGCAGTTCAGCAAAACATTTCACAAGACCCCATCTCAATTGAAGAACTAGACAAAGTGGCATGTCTGTCATCTCACCTGTGGCTAGAAGTGCAAATTAAGAGGATACATGTGCATGTATGTATCTAAACAAGACCATATCTCAAAAAGAAAGAAAGAACTGTAACCCCTTTGTACATCACCTTTATAATTAACTTTAAAAAAAAAAAGAAGGAGGAAGGAAGGACAGAAGGAAGGAAGGGAGGGAGGGAGGGAGGAAGGGACAGTCAAAATGATCAGGAGGTGTGGCTGAACAGGTGTGACCTATCTATTGTTAAGCTCCTAATACTGCCCCTCCAAAATAAAGTACTCTGAAGGTGTAGTCTGCTGACACTCTCTTGTTTCTCTTCCCCCTCCTGTTGATCCCAACCACCCAAACAATCACTTGTACACTGTCTTTTTTCCACATAGGAGAGAAAACATGTAGTATGTGTCTTTCTGCCCCCTTTCACTTAAAAAGCCAACAAGTCTTTTTGATGTCTTTTGTATATCATTCTGCCTCTGGCTTTTCTTCCTCTTTTACTTTTAGGGAAACTTGGGGGTTGATTATTTGGATCCATTCAGGCAATCCAGGATATTGTTTTCCATCACAGGCTCATTAAGTGAATCTCACATGGTAAAGTTGTTTGGGCTAAATAATCTGCTCTGGAGAATTCTGGAGAGTGGATGCCATTCATCAAGGTAGATAAAGAGATCTAAAATATGATCATGTGAATTCTGATAAGATACACTGGTAGGATACACATAGATACACATAGGATAGTTCTCCTGCCAAAATAAATACACAACTAACTTGAGAGCCTTTCTGAAACAATCACTTTCCTCTTATCAAAAAGGTTCCAGTGAGGTTAAAAAAGACCATTAAGGAAACTGCTCAGATTCAAGAAAAGAGACTATAAAGCAATGTAACTAGACAATGTATAATCCATACTTAGACCCTGAGTAAAAGGAAATGAAACTCTAAAAGATGTGATTAGGGCAATTAGAAAATGTACTACTGACTATATAAAATAAATAACAATATTTTATTATATTTAAATTTCCTGAATATGATCCCTGTATTGCTTGTTTTTAGGAGGCTTACAATAAAGCACTCAGAAATAAAGTATCTTGATGATGCCACTAACTTCAATTTTCCCAGGAAACAATCAGGAGAAAGTAATACTCAAATAATACTTGAATCTGGATTTGTACTATAAAATAAAACATATTATGAGCTACACATATAATTGAAACTATTCTAGAAGCTACATGAAAATAGTTAAAGATGAAGTTACTTGTTACCATTTATGTAACACAATGTATCCTGTGATTATCATCTTAAAATATAATCAATATAAAAAGTACTGAGATACCTTACGTTGATTTTGCATAGTAAGGTCTGAAAATACAGTGAATATTCAATACTAAGTGAACATCTAAATTAGTACTACCACTTTTCTATGCCTAACAGCCACAGGTTACTAAAGCCTCTAACTTAGCATGTGTCTAGATGAAATGTGTATGGGGTGTTCATTGTCCTATACTTGCAATTTTCTACAGGGTTTATGGTTCAAACTAAAATCTTGAAGTCAGATGGAACAGTGGCTCAAGTGGTTGAGCACCAACCTTAAATGAAAAGCTAAGGGACAGCATCCAAGCACTGAATTCAAACCTTACTGCCAGCACAAAAAATAGACAGACAGATAAATAGACAGAGGAGAAGACATAGACATTTACACATAGAATTTCTCCTATAGAAGAAACAGCTAACAGTGTTTCCTGTTCAATAATAAGAAACAGTGGATAAGAGTGAGGAGTGTTTGCAGTGGCTCCTTTTGCACCTAGGTGTGCAATATTGTGATTAAGCGTATTAAATGTAACCAAAAGTCCAAACATAATATCTGCTTTATCGTTTTGTTGAAAACCAGATATTCGGATGCTTGTCTGGTTACCTTGCAATTCATAGGTCAGAGCTCCATCTACTGAACTCGATGTGAACAAGAGTATTTCCCATCTAAAATAGATGTTTTAGCCTTGGCAACTTCTTTTAGTCTTCTAGTCTGTTATATTAGTAAGTAATTTTAGACAAAGTATATCTCAGCGTTGCTGAACACAAGAAAGCTACCAACACTGAAGCGGCTCACCTAATTTTGTTAGTAATGGGTAAGGCTGTAACCCACATGGGCGCCGGCTGCCGTTCTCAGCAAGTTCCTTACAAATGTTCATGTCCTTCTCCTCTTGCAGCACAGGGTGACATATTTATTTCCTGTCTCCTCCCCCCCCCCCCCCCCCACCGCCGGCCCCACAGTAAGTTCTGTCATTTCCAAACCCAAGCGAGTTTCCAGCCAGTGACTGTTTTCTCTTTTCATGAGAGTTCTTTTTTTTTTTTTTTGAATTTTATTTTATTTTATTTGTGAACATACTGTACAGAGGGGTTACAATTACATGGGCAGGATAATGCGTACATTTCTTACCAAGCATTGCAGCCTCC